>NC_043705.1:52153029-52268907 GCF_006229205.1 Suricata suricatta
TCAGATTCTGATTCTGAAAGTGGGAAAGTCTAGGGCTCTGTATTTTTAATAGATAACTCTTGCATAGGTGTTACAAAGTCTGTAATGTCTGAAACGTTGGCTGATTAGTCAGGCATCCCTGAGGGAATCAACACCAAACATAAAAAATGTGTCACGAGTTCTGGGAGAGATCTAGGTTGGAACTCTGACAATTCCAATTAATGAGTTAAATCCTAGTCTAGAAATCAAAAGACCTGGTCCTATCCCAGTTCTGCCAGTAACTAGCTTTAAGACTCTGGTGAGCAGGGAGGGAGAATTATTTTTCCTCTCTGGGACTGTCTCCTCATCTATAAAATAAGATTGTATTAATCCCTGCCAACTCTAATGATCTTTGGCACTGAGTTAAAAAAAATGTTTTGGAATAAAATGTTTTACTAAAATAAAAAACTTTGTGTAAAAGCTTTACAGATCAAAAGCTCTATTTACATTTACTGATTCGATATCCAATTAGGCAACAAACTGGGCTCAGCAACAGGCTGTGAATGCACAGAAAATGGACACATACTGAGATTGTACCTCTGCAAAAGGAGGGCTCTGTGAGCCTTCTGTACCTGGAGTGTGACTCTGTAATTAATTTAATCGTTATGCATTCTTTCAAGGAAGAGTTAGCCTATTTCCCTGGGAGATAGCAGTGGGAATGTGTAAGGTCGGGAAATGCCCAGGACAGCCTCTGTGTGGGGACGGTTTCACTAGCATTAGGGCTGCAAAGAAGCGGGCTCTGGCTGTCACCAAACTGCCCCTCAGACTCCCATCTCCACCCTCCCGGCCACAGTGATCCCCGGTAAGCAGTCTCCCAAAGAGATACAGAAAACAGTGAGTGAGGAAAATGCGGTCAAGCTCCTCTCATTGGAAAGTACCTTGGCCGTTATGCAAAGCAGTTAAAATAAAAACAGGTGGCAACTAAAAGCAACAATGACTCGATTCCCAAGCTAAAATCTCATAGAGTCAGCCCAAAGCCGATTGGCACGCACAAGCTACAAATCCTGGGAGGTTCGGGGCCCTAGAAGAACCCGGGGGTGGTCGCTAACCAAACAGCCTTCAGAGAACAAATAGACTGTTAACCAGTTCTAAGAAAAAGAGTTTTTCCTTGAAAAGCTGTCTGTTGTGAGGCTTGGATTCTTCCAGCAATGAATGTAGTGCCCAGCTATTAACCCAAAGACTGCAGCCCTCCACACCTCGGCCAGAGTTGACTGGAGGATGCCTTATTTGTTCTGAAAGTCCTTTTATCAATACTTGAGTTGTTCCTACAGTGTGGACTCTAATCACTGCCGTGTAAGAAACTACCTGCAAATACTGCAGGGGGTAATCCCCCCAATTAGGTGTGAATTGGTCTCTTGGTGATTCCAGCCCCTACACAATAACCTGCAGTGTGTTCTTTTCTGCCCTCAGTGCTCATCTAGGGTGCTGGGCCTTCTTACCTGGGCTTGTTTGCCCGTTTTCTTCTTGTTTCCAGCTAATGTTTCGGGTAAGGGTAAAGGCAAAAGAAAGTAGGAAGAAATATAACAAATGGATCTTTTGCTCCTCCTCTATCATTAATTATGGGCTGTTAAAACCCAAGTAAACCGGGTTGTACAGGGGCTTCAAGAAGAACCAAACTAGGAGGGAAGTTTGTCCTTCCTGAAGTCTTCACCAAGAGCACAGGAATCCTCTAAATAATAAACACCTCTTACTGCCTCTGGTGCAGATGCCCAGTTAACTGTGGCCCAGTTTCCCTGCTGGTGGCTGAGTGATCACCAAAGGCAGAGTGCCAATCGGCACATTGCTGACATTAATCCTTTTTAGTATCTTTAATTTCATCGCCCACCTCGGACCTCCAACAACTCCACATTGTCAGCTCAGACTGAGCCCTCCCTTGCCAGGAAACATGAACCTTTCTCATAGGAGGGAAGGGGTACAATTGTTGGAGTGGCAAGATAGCAAGAGGGACCTACCCCACCACTCACCAGGCACGGACAGACAGCCTCTGGCCCTACCCCCAAACTCCTTTATCTTTTGAAATGCCACCCCCCCCCCCACCGTTATTGCAGAGTAAGTTCTTTGCTTTGGCTTGAACAGGAACCGGACTTGGGATTTTTTAGTGGTTTTCTGAGTCGGTAACCCTAGAACAACAGCATTTGGAATTTCCTTCTGCAATTCTTGTGCTTTGCTTGGGAGTGGGGCCGGAGCAGCCTTAGGGGAAAGGACTGCACTGAGGGTGATGAGCCTTCTGCCCAAGCGTCAGTGGCAGAGGCCGGGTTGACCTGTACTTGCGAGAGCCTCATGGGGCTGCCTGCACTTCCTGACGGGGTTGGCTGCCAAGTTGCCTCTGGTAGGACTGGTCTGGAGCCAGCAGAGCCAAGGTCAGGAGACAGGATGTGGGGTCTAGTCACTGTCTGAAGTGGGAGCAGGACTGAGGCGGCCCAGCGCTGGGAACGGAGCACTCAGACATGACTTCACATCTCAGTGGAATGATGCAACAGTGGCCCTGCCGAGGCTTCTGTTAAACAGCTCTGGGTTTGCTTCTCTGTCCTCAGTGATATTTTTGTCACCAGGCCAGTGGCTTCTTCACAGGAATTAAGCAGGGATCCTGTGATAATCATTTTTTTGTTATTGGTAATGAGAGCGATCATTATAGGCTCCCAATTCCTATCACTGTGCAAAAGCCAAAAAGATAAAAAGGGCACTGCCTTTCTAACTCCCCTTCCTGAAGATTACTTTAAGTCCTTCTGTATGATTCATTCAACAAACACTCACTGAGCAGTTGTTGTGGGCATGGCAATATGCTGGGTGCTGGCTTTACTAGGTGATGAATTCAATACCCTCCTACCCCCAAGGAACTTATAAGACATTACAGAGGATGGATGCACATAACAACTAGATAATCCAAAGTACCATTGCAGAGACCTGGAGCCAGGGGAAAGGAAGGGCTATTTCTAGCTGAGGAAGAGCAATCAGGGACTGGGCTGTGTTGAGTTGTCCTTGAACGTACATTATACTCGGGGGTGAGTGATTTGTCTCTACTGTTGTAACTCCGCGAGCGAGTGGGCATGGCGAACTTCTCCCTTCTTCATCCCAGGATGTGGTAGAATATGTGTTTTACAGAAAAATTTCTCCTGGTCTAATCTTTATATCACTCTTCTACAATAGATGAAAAAAGAAAGGGTGGGAGACCTCTCAACCATTTAGAATGACGTCTAATAATAAACCCCACTGCCTGTTCAAGATCCACCAGTCCAACACTGACAGTCCCCTGGGACCCACAGGAAAATTGACAAGGATTCCTGTTGGAGAATCAAGAAGGGGCTGCAGTTGTCTTCTTCTTTACTATAACCCTCACTCTTGCCTCTATCAGCAATGCACTCGAAGCACACCCCTTCCTTTCCCAGGGCCTAAAACATCACTTCCAGGAAGTTCCTGAAGACTCTACTCAAGATAGGGTCTCCCCCTCACCTGCCTGTTCAGTTCATGAAATACATTAACATTTATTTTCTTAGCATCCATCTCTCTAACCAGACTGCAAACTTCTTAAGGGATTCTTTCTGTCTTACTCATGATGGTATTTCCCATGCTTAACACAGGGTCCATCACCTAGTAGACATGTAAAGCTTCTTAGCTGCATGAATAAATTACTACATAAATAAGCAGTAGCACTTTTATTTTAGCCAAGTACTCCTACCTCTCTAGACCATGGTTGCCACACCAATAAAATGAAAGAATTTGAGCCAAGGATCTGGGCTGAATAATCTATGATTATTGGCAAACTTGGCAAACTCAAAGCTAGCTGCTTACCAGAAAGGGCTGAATATGACTGATTTTAACATAATTTTCAAAGGGGCACCTGGGTGGCTCAGTCTGTTAAGCATCCAACTCTTGATTTTGGCTCACTGTTCTTGAGATTGAACCCTGCATCTGCGCTGTCAGCACAGAACCTGCTTAGCATTTTCTCTCCCCCAACCCTGCCTCTTCCCTGCTCACACTTTCTCTCTCTCTCTCTCTCTCTCTCTCTCTCTCTCTCTCTCTCTCTCTCTCTCTGTGTCTCTCTCTGTCTCTCTGTCTCTCTCTCTCTTTCTAAATAAGTAAATAAACTTTAATAAAAATAGAGTTTTCCTAGTAGAGAGATAAAACATGCAATCAACAGGAGAATGTTGAGCATTCTGATGTCATGTTTTAAGTTTATTTATTTTGAGAGAGAGAGAGACAGAGAGAGACAGAGCAAGTGGGAGAGGGGCAGAGAGAGAGAGAGGAAGAGAGATAATCCCAAGTAGCCTCAACAATACCAGGGTGGAGCCCAAGGCGGGGCTCCATCTCATGAACCATGAGATTATGACCTGAGCTGGAATCAAGAGTCAGATGCTTAACTGATTGAGCCACCCAAGTCCCCTTATCTCATTTTTTTCTTAATGAAAATGGCTAAATAAATTTTGTGTTTGCTGACAAGTCGGGAAACTGAAATTGTACTTCATGTGCAGGTGGATTGATGCACACAGCGTGAGTAGTCTGGGACCACGGCTTAGCCCCATCCATTGGGTGACATTAGTATGAAAATGGCTGCAAAGGACTTTGGGACTGTTAAAATCAGCTCTGTTCAAACCCACAAGCTTGCATGAAGTGCCTCAGTTTCAACCTAGCTCTAGCACTGCCTTAGCGATCCTAAAAGTGGGTGGTCTAAACCTCTGCTTCTAAGCCTACCTCACTCAGACTCCAACAAACCCCACATTAGTTCAAAACACAGAGGCCAAAGGGATTGGCTTGATCAGCAATGTTGGTAAATACAGTGGCTTCTTTTTTGTAATCAGCACGAAACACAAGCTCCTGTTCAGGACAAGGAGGGGAAAAAGCACTGAAAATAATTTATATCTGAAGCTGTTTAGCAGCCTATGTGAAATGCATCAATGGTGTCATTCTAATTCCCACCAGACCCAGCTCCAAAAAATGTTTTAATCAGTCTGTTCTGTTTCCTGTTAGCAAAGACTTGAAGTTATTTAAAAAAAAAATCCACTGGGTATTCCCAAGTGATGATAAGGCTTGGAATCCTACACATGTCACGAGAAGAAGTCAAAAGTCTTAATTAAAAGTTTTGTTCTCACAACCAAATCTTGAACTTGTGCCCTGTGGCTTCCAGTTCTGACATGGTAACTCGTTTCAATCTTCCTCTAAAAGATAAGTCAACAGTAGAAGGGATGAACCATTATCAGAAGATTATTAATTACTATTTCTGGTTGGGAAGGGAACAGCTTTTTGCTGTAACAGCATACTCTGGAGACTGGGTTTGAGTATCTGTGCTCCCAGCACCTTCCATGAGGTCTTGGGCACATCTTACAGTCCGTGAACACATGTTGAGCTGAATTTATCCCGGATTAATCACAGTTGCTCATCTCCAGGGCTGACCAGGAAGGAAGAGGTGGTTTATTACATAGATTAGGCTTAGACTCAGGTTGAATCCAGTGAAAAATTGGAAATATACCTAACAAATGATGGCTTGGTATTTTTTTCTTTCATTTTAAACAGAAAATTCAGACCCTGGTGTTTCAAACAGCTGCCCAAGACCTGTTCTCCCTATAAGCAAGTTATAGAATGCTTGTATAGGCATTCTGTGATGAGCCACCTGTTTATTTCCCCGAACAGACTTCATATTTCCAAACTAAAATACTTGGTCTGACCATAGGGCTGAATGTTCTGAACTGGGACTGTCCCAAAAATCTGAGACCTGTGGTTAGGACCCAAGGCCTGTAGTCAAACTAAAGTTTTCTTAGCCGTACGTGAACCCTTTCTTCACTTTTCCCTGCCCCAACACCCGCATACGCACACGTATGCATGCCATCCCAAAATGTCATATTAATGGGAAGGACGAACATATTTTAGAGACCTTAAGTATTGAAAATAATCAACTGTAAAAATTTAAGGCCCTTGGTATTTGAATGCTTTCAAGTCTAGTTCATTTATAACTTAGAAAAAGACATACTCAAAATTGAAATGCTATTGCAATGGTGGATTCATCCAGGAAAACTCCTTTTATTCGAAAATAAGAGTCTTGGGACACCTGGGTGGCTCAGTTGGTTAAGTGGCCAACTTCAGCTCAGATCATGATCTCATGGTTCATGGGTTCAAGCCCTGTGTTGGGCTCTGTGCTGACAACTCAGAGCCTGGAGCCTGCATCTGATTCTGTGTCTCCCTCTCTCTCTGCTCTTCTCCTGCTCACACTCTGTCTCTCTCTGTCTCTCAAAACTGAATAAACATTTAAAAAATAATTTAAAAGAAAAAAGAGAGAGAAGAATCTTATTTCTGAGAACTTAGAGACCACTTAGAAATTTCTGGAAGGGAAATGATGTGAATACCCTTTCTGCTACCAAGACTATCAGTAGTTCAAGTATATTATATTATAAAAAGCTCTGTTTTACAACAGTTCATCCATATTTGGAAAGCTTCTGGTGGAGCAGGAAGTAGGTGGGAAGGCTACCACTGTGCCTATGTGACAGCACATTGAGGGCCAATGTGGAGTCTGAACTGAAAGTCCCAACCACCGTCCCTGGTTTCTAGAAGGTCTCTTCTTCTTGGGATGATGGTTACCTGCAATAAGGAGGAAAGGTGATGCTGAAGGAATATCTTTGTTAACCAAGAGAAGGGCCTTGCCTACGGCTTATCCATTTCTTGGTTACTCAACTGGTGGGCTCCACATGTGCCCGATGCCTCCTCCAATATTGACATGCTTTTTGGCTATTTCTGGCTGGGGGGAAATTCTAATAATTCAATTTTCCCACTCTCGATGACTACAAGATTTTTTGAAGAAGAAACCTTAAAGCTGTGGCATATTCAAGGTTCTTTGGATAATCTATCCATGTAAGTCATGCCTGATGTATCTGTTCCCTTTGCCCATGCATGAGTGAAATGGAACCAAGCTAATCACATCTTGTTCTTCCATTTTTCCCTGGTATATATTTTTAAATCCCCATTTTGTGGGGGGGGGGGGTTAAGATTTTATTTTTAAGTAATCTCTACACCCAGGGTGGGACTCGTACTCATAACCCCGAGATCAAGACTCGCATGCTCCACCAAATGAGCCAAGCAGGTGCCCCAGAAGTCCATATTTTGAATGCGTGTAGGAGCTCTTTTTGCCAAAGAGCAGCACCCTCTTGTAGATATTCTCCCAACGATCTAACAGTGATCCAGTTCATATCTCCCTCGGTTTTCTATAAAGGATTCTTGAGTCTAAGGAAGCCTAGGTAGCTCTCCAACCCACCATGTAATGATGGAACGGAGAGATCATCTCACTCCAAGAAAAGACAGCAACATGCAGATAGTGAATAAGGAATTTTACCAGGTGACAAGAAACACCGCTGGGCTCAGCACTGCAGCTACCACACTTCCTCCTCCCTACTGCTCCCTCCCCTCCTCTTCCTCCCTCCCACTCCCCCTCCTTCTCTCCCTTCTCTTCCTCCTCCCCATCTGTGTGAAGACAGAAGACTAATTTATCGGACCCCTTCCTGCACAGAGTTGGAGTAAGCTTTCTCCCCTCAGTGCCTCTGAGTTTTGCACCTCCTTTCCTCCTCAAATTCATCTCTGAGGCTCTGTGGGGCCTGCAGGCAGGCACATTCCAATCCTGAATATTTCATTGTCAGGGAGTCCTCATTAGCTGGCTTCTGTAGTCACTCTTTTCTCCAGCTCTCTCTCTTGAAGGCAGGAGTCCTGTCTTTGTCCCATTCTAATTTGCCCTCTCCACCCCTCACACCCCAAACCCACTGTTTCTGGCATCCCTGTGGAAAACAATAGATGGAGGAGAAAATATTTCCGGGATTAGTCTCATAAATCTTTCACTGGCTTCCCTGGAAATTCTCTACCCTTGAGCAAGTTTGGTGTGGAAGAGCCTTAGAAGATCATTCCTGACTCATTAGTACGTTCCTACAATGTGCCAGCTGGATCATCTAAAAATTATTCAGCTACCCAGGGGGAAAGGCTTTTTGCCAAACTATAGGCTACCTCGAAGAATTTGTGCAATCCTATCTGAGGCAAAGCCGAGAAGGCCCTTCAGAGGACCATTTCCTGACCCTTGGAGCATCAGTGACCCTCAGGGGTGGAGTTTTACAGACATTGAGTCCCTGTCTGCAATGCTTCGGAAAGAAGGCTTGGGGAATTAATCCATTGTGCCTTTATGTGTATCTGTGAAGAGAGAAGTGCTATAGCACACTATTCCTGATGGAGTGGGTCCTGGGAAATATTATTACCCTATCCTTTCAGACCCCCCTGAACTCAATCAGGCTGATAAGACAAACCTTTACATTTTCCTGCATGCACTCACCATTTATTTTCTGAATAACTTTTGTCTTTTCTACTTTGGCCTCTTCCATGTCTAACATTTCATCATCACTTTCTCGTTGTAATTGTGTCTGTTTTTCTATTTCTTGATAATGCTGTCTTTGGCATGTCATTTTGTCAATAATAAGAGAAACTATACTGTGCTGTGGGCTTACATACACTAGCTCATTTACGTCTTGACAACACTGATAAGTAGGTGGGGAATAGCCTATTTACAAAGGAGGAAACAGGTTCAGGAAAATTAGGACTGTCAGTCAAATCACACAGCTAAACAGTGGCAGTCAGCATTCGAACCTTGCTTTGTCTGGCTTACGAGCCCTCTGGCCATAGCCACCACACTAAAACACAGAGAGCCCAGGATGTGGACAGTTTCTTTAATTTACACCCGTATCTGAGCACCTGCCATGAAGCTTGAGCAAGATCCACTATCACCCAGTCTCTGAAGTCAGTGATGTAGACCAGGGCAGCCACAACAATTTCTGCAAAAAGGCACAATATAAAAGGAATTTAAGAATTGTCAGAAACGTGGAGGTCAGAAACATGTCTAGTTCCTAACACAGAGCAGGGTGCTAAATAGGTGCCTGATGAAATGCTTTTGATGATGAAAGAGAATTCCTCAGGCAACGGAGACAGGAGATCAGTGGAAGAGTATTAAATGAAGACCCCCAGGGAGCAAAAACAGGGGTATCATCAAAGACAAAAAGACAAGTCAGACAAACACGAAACCAGCACAATTATGAATAGAAAAGGCGAGGCTTTAGAAGTTGGAGGCATCGGAGAAGGTCAGAGAATGTACCTGAAGTTCCTCTGCTGTTGAATCCTGCTCCTCAAGTCTCTCCATCTCCCTCCACCTCAATACCAACCCTTCAGCAATATGGGGCCAGTAGAGTGCTGAAGCCTAATGAGGTCTGAGTTTAGAAAATCATTGGTGTAAATTAGGACAGACTTGGTTTTAACCTATTCAGTGTCTCTGTCCTTAGTTTTCTCATCAAATATATCCATTCACCCTAACATATTGAAAGCCTGCTGTACACAGGTTTTGTCATAGCATCGTTAGAGATGCAAGAAGTAATAGGCATGATCCCTGACCCTGAATGCCTTGCTCCCTAGCTTGTAAAACAAGAAATCCACATATCAAAAGACAAATGAGGGGCGCCTGGGTGGCTCAGTCGGTTAAGCATCTGGCTTCTGCTTAGGTCATGATCTCACGGTTCATGGGTTTGAGCCCCGCATCGGGCTCTGTGCTGACAGCTCAGAGACTGGAGCCCACTTTGGATTCTGTATCTCCCTCTCTCTCTGACCCTCCCCTGCTCACACTGTCTCTCTCTGTCTCTCAAAAATAAATTAAAAACATTTTAAAAAAAGGCAAATGAAAAGAATGGTAGAACTTCTTTAAAAGTCCATGAACAGAATTCAAACCCATGTCCTCCTGACTGACACCATCTCCATATGGAGGTCTAATGAATGTCTTGAGCATTAACTGTTCCAGACCGTTGGTTTTCCCAGGGTCTTCACCCAGGCCCTCACTGTCCTCTTGATGATCATTCAAGGCTCAGCCTGTCCCCTTCTGAGGCACCAACCTGCCCTCTAGCCCATCGGGACTTCTCTCGCCTCTAAAACACTTATCCTCTGCCCACCTCACAGAGAATATGTCCTATCATTCTCACCTCAGTAAAAAGCAACTCTTATCACTGAGACCCCTACATCATCCTTGGTTTGTCATTTCCCCTCTGTGGTTACATCAGTCTGTCAGCGAGTGTGCCAGCCACACCTTCAAACATATTCTATTGTGCACCTCTCCCTCATTCTGCAATACCTCCACCACCAACACTCTCTGGGACTCCTGCTGTGGCCTCATTGCCAGCCTCCCTGCCTCCACTTGGGTGTTCCTCTGCTATTTCTTCACACAGCAGCCACAGTGAGATTTTCAAAATGAATTGGAGCATATCATTCTTCTGCTTAATCACATCTAAACTTAAATCTACAACTTCCTACCTGAGGCGACAAGGCTGGGGCTTCAATATGCCGGTGGCCAACTCTCTGATGTATCTGCCTTGTCCTATACCCAGCAGGTAAATGGGCCTTCTTTGTGTTTCTTGAGTTGCTAGGCTTGTTCCATTCTTGGGGCCCTGAACTTGCTGGTCTCTTCACCTAGAAACTTGTTGTTCCAAATCATCCCAGGGTTAACTCTTCTGTGATTCAGAGCTCAGTTTAAATGTTCTCTCCTCAAGAGGACCATGGGGGAGGAGAAGGGGAAAAAATAGTTCAGGGGAGGGAAGGAGGCAAACCATAAGAGACTCTTAAATACTGAGAACAAACTGAGGGTTGATGGGGGGGAGGAGGAGAGGGGAACATGGGTGATGAGCATGGAGGAGGGCACTTGTTGGGATGAGCTCTGGGTGTGATATGGGAACCAACTGACAATAAACTATTTTTTAAAAAATGTTCCCTCTTCAGAAAACCAACAAGTTCTCCTTGTCTACACCACCAATTCAAAATAGCTGATCACGCTCTTTCAGATCCATCACCATTTAATTTCTGTCATAGTACTTATTACTAGATTGTTCTTGATTGCTGACTTATTTACATAATTGCTAACTACATCTTTGATACATGCATAATTAGAATGCAACCTTCATTATATACCCTATTCCACACTATTTCCCCAGTGCCTAGAAAAGCGCTCTGTAAATATTTACTGAATACATTAATGTAGTATGATATAAGTTTTCCTAACTAGGAAATGGTGCTGATAAAACATACAAGCTAGTGTATTTCAGAGGAGAAAGCAAGCAGTGCGGGATGGCTGTGTCAGGGAGGCCGCACCGAGGTGAGACAAGCTGGGTAGGGGGAGTAGGAGCTGAGCAGTGAGGGAGCAGGTTATGCATATCTGGCCAGGGCTATGGCACAAGGACAATGTCCTCAACACAGTAAGAAGCAGTAAGGCCTTGACACAAACCTCGGCAGCCCATCTCCAATTACTCCAAACTCCAGCTCCTGGTAAGCTGAGGAATACTGTGTTCATTCAGACTTGAGATGATGACCTAAACCAAAGTGAGGTCGGAATGGAAATTGAGTGGGAATGAAAAGACGGGAAAATGAGAGGGACTTTATAGAGAAAAGGCAACAAATCATTTTACTATAATTAAACAGAGCAGAAATAAGTTAGAAATAGTAGGAAGAATCAAAGATGAATTTGAAAATGAAAAATAAACTTTAAAAACTGGAAAAATGGTACTGCTATTGATTGTAAAGATCCAGATGATGTGGAAAAGTGGGTCACATTTTAATAGAGTTGAGTCTGAGAAGGTGGCAGGGGCTTCTAATAGAAGTATCTAGGAAGCCATGGGAAATGTGGACTGATGTCTGATGAGATGACAGCCAGAGAAATGTGTCCATGAGTCATCTAAACAGGAATCACAGAGGATGTTGTGATATATACCAAGAGAGGGGAAGACTGAAGAAACCATCCCTATGTCCCTCCCCTTAGCTTCTGCCTTCCAGTTTCAGGAAGAGGAGATCTGTCCCCAAGGTAGAGGGAGAGGTGGAGGTGGACCCCAAGCATCCTCCCAGAAGCACAGAGGAGTATGTTGGACCACTAGGGAAGCAGAGAGTCTACGATGTGGGAAAATATAATCCAGGTGCTGGTGCCCAAAGCAGGCAGGGCACATGTGTCGGAGAAGTTGAAAAGGTAGAAACCATTGGAGACTCAGTGAGGAGAGAATGAGAATTTGGGCCAGAGATGGGGACAGATAGAAGGGAGAAAAGCCTACAGGGATATACACTATTTATGGTAAAAGACCCCAGGGGGTAGAGTCCAGTGGCCAAGGGATAAAGAGGCCAAATATGACCCGAGTGTCTTGTGTTTCAAGGAGGTCAAGAAGAATAAAGTCTAAGAAAAGGTAATCAGGCTTTTGAATCAGTGAATTTACATTGACTATTGGGAACAATTTCAAGTGAGTGTTGGGACAGAAACCAGATCACTGGGGTTTATGGGAAGGAAATAGAAATCCCAGGTGCACAGAATTGGCTCAAGAGAAAGAATTGCAGTAACTTTTTTTTGTTTTGTTTTTTTTTACTGTCCTTTAAGGTAGTGGATGGAGTCCTTCGCTGAAAGAGAAGAAATGGAATATGGGGGTCAAAGGAACAGAGAAGTGTTGGCATAGGTGCTATGGAGACAGCATAGAGGATAAACTTTCAGATTTGGTGGTTATTTGAAAAGTGAAAAATGCTGAATGTAGTCATTTGTTCACTCAGTAAATACTTTCTGGGCACTGTCTTAGACAAAGAGATTAGGCCATGAACCAAACAATAGCCCATGCCCTCACCTAGGTTGCAGAGGTGGGTGGTCAGGGCAGCCATGATCACACTTGCCTTTGCTCTTCTCTAAGACTTTATACTTGGAAAAGCACTTGCATTTTCCCTTATTTCATTGAAACCAGACAATGTTCCTTTGAGATCATTGTAGGGAAATTCACTTTGCAAAAAATGTAAAACAAAGGCTGAGAAATTAAAAGGCATGTTAAATGCTCTACAACTAGTTACTGTGAATATAAGAATGAAAGCTCTTAAGAGGCACATGCTTCTCACAACAAACAAAGGACTGGATGGACAGAAATACCTATTTTGGGCATCTCTTTTCTGCAGTCTCTCCTCTCTCCCCTCTTTAAGTTAGATGAAGTCTTCTATCTAATTTCTCCATATGGCTTAGTTCCAGCGTTGAAATGCAATTCAAGTCTAATACTCAACATTGGATTTGCATGTAGCCAAAGATAGTAGCCATCAGTTTTTATTTATTTATTTTCATTAAATTTCATTGATTTATTATGTGTGTGTGTGTGAGAGAGAGAGAGAGAGAGAGAGAGAAAGAGAGAGAGAGAAATTGGGGAAGGGGCAGAAAGGGAGAGAGAGAGTCTGAGCAGACTCTACACGGTCAGTGCAGAGCCCAAGGCAAGGCTTGAACTCACAGACTAGGAGAACACGACCTGATCCAAAATCAAGAGTCAGATGCTCAATAGACTGAGCCACCCAGGTGCTCCAGTAGCCATCAGTTTTTAGATGAACAATGTGTAATAGACAACTTTTAGGTATATTAACTCAAATCCTCAAGAATCCAGCTGTCCCCTAGGATTTCCCTGTTCCTTGAGCTCTAGTGAACTTGGCTTGAACCTCCCAATTCTAAAAACCATGAAAATTTCAGGCTCTTCAATTTCTATGAATTCCCTGAGTGTTAGTCTAATCTCCTTGTATCTGGTTTACATTCACTTGTGCTATCTTCTCTTTGATCCCAAACTGAAATCCAGCCCCATTCATTTGTTTCTAGAACCAATCTGGTGAGTTTAATCAAATTTATAGATAGGTTGGGACAAGAAAAGGACTTGAGGAAATGTCAAAATGAACAATATAGAGCCCTCCATCATCTCACTATCTCCACTTTCTCTTCCTTCCCCTTTCTCCTTATAAGCTAAGTCAAATCCTTCTCATATTTCCTGCAATTGAGTGTATTAATCACATTGGGTGTCATGAGCTTGCCCTTTGGGCTCTTACCATCTCCCCAGTATTTCTTCCAAGCAAATACAGTATTCTCTATGACAGAAATCAAGGCAAACAAAATGTCTACATCTTTTGACATTCATAATAATCCTCTGAAACACACATTATCCTTAATCTCATTTTGTAGAAGAAGAACCTAACGTACAATAAAGCCAAATCTCCCGCCCACATTTTTGTAGTTGATTGCAACTAAAATCCATCTGACTTTGAGGTCCATGTGTTTTGCAAGACACTGTGATCTGGAGGTTATCTCAGAAAGATTAGATGAAGGACCAATCTTGAAGAAAGGAAATTGGGGAAAGGCCATTTTCTTCCATATTCAGGAAGTAATTGTCAAGCAGAAAATCATGCCTGCAGAGAATTTCCCTGTGCATGTTCTAGTGAGAATGCCTAGAACACCCAAATTATTATTTTACGCTGATACAGATCCGTCTGTAACTTTAAAATCTGACAGAGGAATTTATCTTGATGTGATGGTTATCCCAAGCACCAGAAGTACTTAGACCTTAACATTATCCACTTTAGAAAATTGCAGTGTGACAACATGAATGGACCTTGAGGACATTATACTAAGTGAGATTTCAGACAGAGAATGACAAATATTATATATCACTTATGTGGCATCTTAAAAAAAAAAACAAACTCATAATAACAGAGTAAAATTATGGTTACCAGGGGGTAGAAGGTGGCGGGACAGGACAGATGCTGATTAAGGGTACAAATTTGCACTGTACTAGAGAACTAATGTACAATATAGTGAATATAGATAACAACAATGTATTATAATCATCAAACTTGCTAAGAAACTACCTTAATTTTTCAAACCACTAAAAAGAAATGATAATTGTGTGACCAGAGAGTTCCTTATAATTGCTACAATGGCAACCATGCTACCATATACAAATGTATTTGATCAACATATACGCTTTACGTTTATACAATGTTATATGTCAAATATATTTCAAGTATAGAAAAAAGAAAATTACTGTGGAGACTAACCCCAAGGAAAATGAACTCATGACTGAGACAGCATCATTTAAAAGATCCTGGGGCTGACCATAAGGATGGTCTGGATGGCTGGATTTAACATGGGAAATGAAGTACCTTGCCTCAGAACCCTCTTCCTTACTGATGCCAGGAACCTAATCGTTTATGAGAATCTGCCTAACCTAACTGATGTCTTTGCAACATTTTGCATGGCAGAATAGAGCCCAGAAATGAGATCCATACAAACAGGGTGAGCTACTGCATCTGACGTCTTGGTTTAACAAAAATTGTAGAAGAAAATCCTAAGGGGATACCCCTTATCATCACACCATATGCTTTACACGAGATCATCATCATCACCACTGTTTAACAGAGGCAATGCTCTGTGCTAGGTACTATAGGTCTAAGGACAAGTAAAACCAGGGCTGTTACCCTCACAGCACTTCTAGTCTAGTGGGAAAGATTTTATTTTAAAAAATCACAGAAATAAATGTATCATTGCACTAACAAAGTCTAAATATTTTCATTAATTTATTTCTCATAACCCTAAGAGGTAGGAAGTATTCTATTCATTTTATAAAAGAGTAAATTGGGGTTCATAGAGGTTAGTCAGCCAAAGCGTACATGGAATGGGTATTTGATCTACATCAGTCTAAGTTCAAAGCTATCGCTCTGCATTCTTGAAATACTAAAAAAAGAAGGACCTGACTTGAGCATTTTGACATTGAATCATGACACATGACTTCATGTTACTCTGGGGTTTCTTTTTAAGTTTTTATTTCAATTTTAGTTAATTAACATACAGTGTTATATTAACTTCAGGAGTACAATATAGTGATTCAGCACTTTCATACATCACCCAGTGCTCATGACAAGTGCCCTCCTTAATTCCCATCACTTGTTTAACCCAAATTCCTCCCCCTAGTAACCATCAGTTTTCTATAGAGAGTCTGTTGTTTGGTTTCTCTATCTCTCTCTCTCTCTCCCTTCCTTCCCTCTCCCTCTCTCCTCTTCTAAGTAATGTCTACACCCAACATGGGTCTCAAACCCATAACCCCAAGATCAAAAGTTGCATACTCCAACGACTGACCCAGATAGCCACCCCTGTTTTGTTTCTTAAGTTCCACATATGAGCATTATACTCTCTAGCTCCATAAAGAAAATGTGGTACATATATAGAGAAAATATTACTCAGCCATGAAAAAGAGTGAAATCTTGCCATTTGCAGAGTCACGTTACTCTGTTAAACTGATCATATGAGACAGGAGGGATGATTATCTCTTGAGCCTTGTGGAATCTTCCTGGAGACTCCCTTAGTTTCTGCTGTCACATTCCACCAGATTATGGATATGAACAACTCCTTGGATTTTTCTTATCTTGAGCTCTCAAAGTTGCTTTCAGTGCCTGGCTGGCTCAGTCAGCAGAGCATGCAACTCTTGATCTCAGGGTTGGGCGTTTAAGCCCCATAGTGGGTATAGAGATTACTTAAAAATAAAACCTTTTCTTAAAAAGCGGTGGGGATGCTTTTAGAACCAACTTTTGATGATTCCCTTATATATTTATTATGTATTGTTATCTGTGTTTATTTGATTATTATCCTTGATTATTCTCAACCAGAAAATGACCAAAATTCTGAGGATGACTGGCCCCTATGACCTCACCCCTTTCATTCCCTCTCTAGCTCCCAAGCTGGAGCATACCACTCTTTTCAAGATCCTATCTTCTCATTTAATTGCTTTGAGAAACTTTCCCCATGTATTGAAGGTATTTCCTTCTTTGCGTCTCACCTTTGGTAAAACTCTTAAGGTATTTATTTGTGAACCCTGAGTTTCTGTAGGTAAGAATCATGTCATATCCATCAAGACAATTCTAGCAGTTAAGAATGGACACACAGTATAAGCTTGATAAATGTTCAGTGGATGAAAGTATGAATGAGTAAATGAGTGACTGAACATCCCATAACATAGGGCTCTAGCATTCCAGAATAGGCATAATTTCAAAATTCCTCACAAGCCATTTCATTTAAGTAGCTCAATAAGTAGCATCACAGAATATCAGCTCTGGAAGGTTCCCCAAATAGCTTCTTCCAACACTTGTATTTTATAGATGAGGAACTGGGTTTTGGAGAGAAGACTTGCCCAAGGTTATTTCTTCATGACTCTCCACCTGCCCCTCAATCACTCTTGGTTGCAGGGGCTTCATTCTTCTTTGAGCTCAAATGGAATCTCAAGACTTTTTTTTTTTTTTAATTAATGGCTGATCTACAAAGAAGCCTGTTAGTGTCACAATTACCCAGGGACCTTGAGAGACACTCTGGCGGGTAGAAGGAGGCAGAGGCAATGAGGTCATCCGGTGTCTGTATTTATCAATAGGGATCTTAGTTCCTTCCCTCCGTGAAGACTCGCTGCATTTAATGGGGAATTTTAAAAGCTTGTGGTTTGCAATAAGATCCATCGCTGTGGCTTCAGTCAGGCCTATTGTGCCTTCTACTCACCAAAGTACAAAGTGGGACTCAAATGAATGTGGGTTGATATTGAATAAATATACATATGGCATCGGTAACATACAATTAGCTCAGTCATAGATAGCGCAACTAATACTCAACAATGAGTTGTAGCCAAGAACTTGGCAGTCTCACCCCTAAAATTATTATAGTGTTGAATTCTTTACAAAAAGGTTTAAAGAAATATCTTTATCTTTGAAGAAATACACCAAAAAAATGTAATTCTCCTGCTTATCACTTACAAAGCACCTGACCTCACTGGCCTCTCCATGCTTCTTTGGTCATTGGCTCTTCCCTTTAGAAAGCAATACCACATTTTGTTTATCCATTCATGTCCATAGACATTGGGTTGTTTCCCCTTTGTGGCTGTTGTGAATAGTGCTTTTCAGGAGCACAGGTATATCAAGTAGGTCCCTTCTGAAGAGCTGGGCAGGAAGTCCCAACCAGCTCCCAGTTATTTTTTTACTGGTCACCCTTAACTGCAAAGGAGATTGGTGGACACATTTGACACCCCAAAAATACATTTCCCAAGTAAAAGGAGAAAGAGAGAAAATATTGGGTAAGCAATTAGCAGACCATGTAGCTCTGCTGAAGGGTCTGAGTCTCATCAACATAACCTCTTACTCCAAGATAATCCCATCTGCTTCCATGCTTGAACTTTCCTCTAAGACAGTTTATCTGGGGACTAAAGGACTGTGTCCCCAGAAAGCCCATTCTTGTATAAGACTGACATGTTTAAGCCTGAACGTCTATGCTTCCAAGCTTTATCACATATCTACCCTCTCATCTCTAGACCTACATTTGCAATGACCTGTTTAACATCCCTGCTAGGAAATTCGCTGGTATTTTAACTCAACAGATCAGAAAAGGTAATTACCTTCCAAATCCTCCCCACCCATCAGATAGCTCTTCCTCATTTCCAGATGACTTCCTTATTTCAAGTCAAATAGGCTTTCTTTAAGTAACCTGCAAGTATCATGTACAAGTATAATCGTTTGTATTGTGAGCCTACAAAAAAGAGGTCTAGTTGAGAATACTTTTCAAAAGTATTTGTCCATGGACCTGTTTTCTTCTTTTATGGGACACTTCTTGGGATGTGTGCTGAGAAACATTTTGGGAAACAACCCTCAAGTGTGGGAATTCATAAACATCAAGTCTCTCTTACCTTTGGTGCTTTCCAAGTCACCTTGATTCTGTCCCCAAAAATCTCTGGTCTCTCCTTTCCTTCCCTCCTCTCCTGCTAAATTAATTAATCAAGGTGGTCATCAGACTGATGTGGCTCTAACACTTAGCAGCCAACAACATCAACAAACCAAAACCAAGTTGTATAAATGCCTCAAGATTACTAATTAGGAACCTAAGTACAACCAATGACAAATGGCCATCAAGGCTTTTCCAAATAAGGCAAAGGTTTGAGCTATAGCTAATCAATAACTTCCTTGCTTTCCTTTCACCTATTGTCTATGAGAGTCTCCCTGTACTCTGGTCAGAGGAGTGCCCTTAACCCCTTCTGTTTTCTCTGCTGCCCTTTTCACATCAATTTGTGTTTAAATAATCTCTTAAACTTTTTAATGTACCTCAGTTTATCTTTTAGCACAGCCTTCCATTTCTAAGGCTACCAGACCACCTTTCCCAATGTGACTTGTCTCTCTGAACTAGGTCATTTACTTTGTTTGTTCCCCCCACAAACTGCACCAGTGGTTGTGCTGGGCACTAGGGATGCAACAGTGAGTGAAGGAGCCATGGTCCCTCTCTTCTTCATGTCTCATGTTGCTTATGGTCCAACTGGCATGGAGAGACAGACCTACATCAAGTAATCACACAGCAAGAGTAAGAAGACAACTGTGAGGGACACTGCAGAGAACAACATGATGCTATGTGGCTCTCTGGGAAGGTCCCTGAGGAGAGATGTTTGAACAGAGAGCTCCTGACTGCCTGGAAACTCATTAGGCAAACGGAAGAGTTTATCGGGGAGAGCAGGGGCAGGAGGAAGCCTGGCGGGGAGGCTGAACCACAACACAGCACCTGCAGGATGCAGCAAACATAGTAAGGGAGATGAGCCAAAGGGGGCAAAAGAGACAGGGGCCTTGAAAGCCTTGTTAAGAATGTGTACCTTTAGCCTTCAAGCCTAGGGATGATCAATTATTGTGTCTGTTCTGAAAAATTGGTTTCATCTGCTATGTGGAGGACATGGAACTGTAGAGAGGCAAGGGTGGATGCACAGAGACCAGATAGAAATCATTGCAAGCATCCACACAAATTATGGTGGTGGTGATGGCGGCTTGGGTCAGATGGCCATGGGGAAATGTTGACAGACTTGACAGTATCTCAGAGGGTGGATCAATAGGACAGTGAAGTGGATTGAATAAGGTTACCTCTGGGTAGATCCTTTTTCCCTGAAGACAAAAATCAGTGTCTCCTGTATTTCTTGCTTCCCTGCACCTATTCCAGACCTTGCATTTAGTAGGAGCCACCTAATAAGTTTGCTGAACTGATTTGCTTTGAATATTTGTGTGAAAGAGCTAAGGTTTGAGGAAATCCAGCTAATAGGCTCATGGTGATACAAAAGGGAAGGGACAAATCCCACCCTTCTTTATGGTTCCTGAGGAAGACCAACTTGAGTTAGTAGGGTTGCAGTGAGGCGCATGCCTGGGCCCAGCTGCGGGACCCAACAGGCAACTCTAACTCTCCCCACCTCTACCTGAGGGCACAGGCACCCTCCGGCATAAACATAACTGTATGGTCACCACTTCCCTCACTCACTGGAGAGATAGACAGGCCTCTGTGGAACCCTATAGCCCTACCAGAAAGAGAAAGGTTTGAAGACCTGTTCCAAACTAACATTTTGCAACAAAAAGCAGTTGCTGGGCCACTTCAGTTAATTCAATTAATTGGTGCTCGTAAAGGTGAGTGGCTTGCCGATAAATAGGAAAAAATTACCAAACCCAAAATACAATGATCTAAAGAGCTTTCTGATTAACTGCCGTTCAAAATACTCAATGTGAGACCGCCAAACAATATTTGTCATGACCTGTCATCTCTTGTGAAGACTGGGAGTGAAGAATCCTTTCACTGCAGTCATAAACAGAGTGAAATTCTGTTGGAGATGCTAAAGAAAATTCCAGACTCAGGGGTCAATGATTGCCATTTTTTTTCAATTCTGAAGCAATCATCTGCCAGAAACAGAGGGCCCCTTGTTCTCAATTGTCCCCTCCTTCACTCAAAGGAACGCTGGTGTTTTCCCCAAATCTTTGTCCCTGGCCCCACACCATAATTCCAACTAACCTGACAATTTCCCAGAGTTCAATGGCTCTCACCTCAGTGACAGACTTAGAAATAGAAAAGTATTTTCTTGGAAACACAACAATGCCACCAACCTCTACGATGCTCTGTAAATGATTAGATAATACAAGAATGGGGGTGGTTGGGGGAAATTGCAAAACAGTAACTGGTTGTGGGATAACAGGAGGAATAGAGGGTGCCTGAGGGGAATTGCTAAATCAGAGCATGGGTGGTGGTTGTTTTTTTTTTCCCCCTCTCGCTGTTGCCCTGCATTTTCATTAGCTGCTGCCTGCAGCAGAGAAGCTCACAGGCCTGATTATACCTGTGTGTGCCACATAATAGAAGCATTAACATGGTGCCCAGCGACCTGCCAGAGCCCCTTCCCACCAGCCAGAAAGTTCTCAAACCAGTCCAATGAAAAGGGTCGTGAAATTAGATGACATTAAGGAATTATTGTAGGGTTTTTTAGGTGTGATAGTGATATTGTGGTCATATTTAAGAAAGAAAAGGAGAATCCATAGCTCTCAGAGATATGCTTTGAAGTATTTACCGGTGAAAAAATATGATACCTGGGATCTTGGTCAAGAAAATCCTGGGGTGTCTGGGTGGCTCAGTTGGTTAAAACTCCAACTTTGGCTCAGGTCATGGTCTCACGTTTGTGGGTTCGAGCCCCATGTTGGGCTCTGTGCAAACAGCTCAGAACCTGGAGCCTGCTTCAGATTCTGGGTCTCCCTCTCTCTCTGCCCCTCCCCGGCTCATGGTCTGTCTCTCTCTGTACCAAAATTAAATAAAACATTAAAAAAATTTTTTGATCTTGTTGGGGGCGGGGGAAAGGATGGAGAATAAATGAAATGCACTCAGGCAGGAAGTGATCATGGCTGATGCCGCGTGATGGGAGGATGGAGTCAGCAGACAATGCTCTCTTTATGTGTGTATGTTTTTGGAATTTTCTATGATAAAAGTTTCAAAATGCCACAAGCATTTTCTTGTTTTTTTCTTTTTAGAGACCCCTAAGAGAGCCAGGGTCTCAATAGTGAGAAACCCTTTTCTTGAAGCCAATATAAACATGTGAGTGTTATCACATGTTCTTTGTGCTTCTAAAACATGAAATGTTGAACTCTTTGCCTACAGAGGAAGGGAAAGCTAGCAATGAGGTAGAGACCCTCTTTTCACTCCATAAAACCATGAGTCACATCAACATTTTTTCCTCACTTGTAATCACATGTGCCCCCATGATCTGCCAGATGTTAGCCAACTGATTAGTTTCAGAAGAATTTTTAAAATTCTACTATTGTCATCATGAGATACAAGGCCCTACAGGTAGTACACTCTAAACAGGAACAAAACTGAGATCTGGTTATAAATTCTGTGTTCAGGGGCGCCTAGGTGGCTCAGTCCGTGAAGCGGCCAACTTGGGCTCAGGTCACAATCTCACGGTTTAAGAGTTTGAGCCTCACATCAGGCTCTGTGGTGATAATACAGCATAGAGCTTGCTTTGGATTCTGTATCTCCCTCTCTCTGTGTCCCTCCTCTCCTTGTGCTCTGTCTCTCTCTCAAAAATAAATAAAGATTTTAAATTTTTTAATAAATTCTGTGTTCAAAAGAGCTTCTCCTCAGAGGCCATGTCCACAATTTCCCTTCAAAACTTCCTATTTGGGGTTTAAGGACTTTTCTGCCCAGGAATCTGGCTTTTGAAATTCCCCTTTGATGGCTCATTTCTCACCTTCTTTTGTCTCCTTTCACAGCAAGAAGCTAAGATTATTTTTTTTGGAATTTTCCTCCCACTCTTCTGGTTTCTTCTTCTTGTGCAGAGAACACAGGATAACATCCTTTTGAGCCTCCTGCTAAGCCACTATTCAAGTAGTGCACTTGTCCCCTGTTGACTCTGGTGTTCTCAAAATCAACCAAGCAAAATCAAAATCAACCAACCAAGATCAACCAAGCAAAATAAAAAAGTATCCATGTCATGCCTTCTGTGAGCCTAAAACTATCCTAAGTCCTAAAATAGAGAGGAGAATGAGAGAGACAGAAAGAAAGGTGTAAGGAAGGAAGGAATAAAGGAAAGGAGAAGGAAGGAAGGAGGAAAGGAGAGGGAGAGGAAGGGAGAAGGAAGGGGGGAAGAAAGGAAGGGAGGGAGGGAGGAGGGAAGGGAGGGAGGGAATGAGGGAGGGAGGGAAAGGGAAAAGAGAGAACAAAGGGAAGGGGAGGAGGGAGAAAAGGAAAGAAAGAGCAAAAGAAAGAAAAGCAATGACTTCCTAATTAACTATCTTCCATGGCTTTCAGACATGAGAATATGTTTCTCCAGAAAATACTCTCCTTGGATTGACTTCAAGAGAGAAAGAACTGAGGCTGAGTTTCAAAGTTTGTCATTTCTTTTTCTCTTTTCATCTTCAATCACCTTGGGTTCAGAAGGCTACTTCTCGAAGCTGCATCATCTGGACCTGGACCATCTGGTGGATGCAGCATCCATGCTTGATGATTCAATTTGCTCAGCGGGTGACTAGGTAGTCTTAAAAGCCCTCTGTGTCAGCACAGGTCATTTGTCTATATCAGATGCAAAAGGAAGCTCTCCAGCCTCCTCAAATCATCCTAGAATGCTCTCCCAAATGGACTGGATACTGTGATTTGTCAAGAGAAATTGAACATTACCTGGTAAAGTTCTTGCTGAACAATGGGTCCAGATGTCAGCTTGAAAAATCCCCCTTGTGCTTGTTTCATTTTAAAGCATGTAGTTAAAAGACTTTGGCATGATTTATTTGCTCGTTGGGTGTGTGGTGGAGCACTACAGAGAAGAGGGCAAAAATTATAGGACAATTGAAAACATAACGGATTTTGTTTGGCACTCCTTGGTGAGAACTTGAAATCAAACACAGTAGGAAAGTCATCTGTCAAGGACAACTTGCTCTGATGTCCAAGAGAACCTCCTTAAAAACCCTACAAGTCATCAATGTAAGTAATAAATGACATTTTTGTTCTTTCCATTCTTCATGTCTTGGGGATAGAAGAGGCGAGGAATGAGATCTTGGATTGTAACTTATGGTGAATGGCTGTTAAATCTGAGACAAGGCGCAAAGGTCACTCACATGTTCAGCATTGTTCATGTCCAGCGCTCTCTCCTCCCAGCCCTCACCTCCCAGACTACTCACCTCATAGGTTTGTCACTCACCTTCATTTATCTCGGTAAGGATGAGGTAATGGGAAATTAAGGCTTAAAAGAATTGCAAAAAAAAAGGTCAACGGAAAGATCAAATGTGGTCCTGCCCCCCTTTTTGGTTTTTTGATAAAACTAAGTCATAAATGAGAGACAAGGAAAGGAATTAAATCAGACCAGCACATTTTGGGTCTCAGACAGAAAAAAAATACATTAATTTCTGTGATTGTGACTTGACATTGGCATCTGTTTGGGAGATCTTTAATAAGCCAATAGCCCAACTAAGAAGATAAACTCCAGCCTTTATCTATTTCCTGCACCTAGAAAAAGTCAGGATTTATCGAGGCTTAACTAGGTTATAGAAGGGAAATTGTGAAGTTGCTCTGTTTCATATAACACCAGCATACATGTGGGCTTGAATCCTATTTGGAGAGAGAGAGAGAGAGAGAGAGAGAGAGAGAGAATGTTAGAAGAATGTATGGAGTGTGAAATAAGAAGCTGGATCACCTTGGGGCACCTTGGTGGCTCAGTAAGTTACGCATCCAACTCTTGATATCGACTCTTGATATTAAGTCAAGTTGTGAGCTCTCAAACTCAGGCTCTGCACAGAGCATGGGGCCTGCTTGGGATTCTCTCTCCGTCTCTCTCTACCCACCTCCTGCTCGTTCACTCTCTCTCTTTCAAAAATAAAGAAAATTAAAAAAAAAAACAAACGGAAGTGGGATCACCCTGGCCAGACCCTGGCATTTCCCACTACATGCAGCTGGCACCCTGCTGCCTGGATGCAAAGCTTCCACGCAGTTCTGGAAAGTGTGCTCCCAGAGGCTGCCAGCTCTGGCTACCTGGGTCTCTGCTGCACTCAGTCCTGGACCCAGTCAAGCCTGGAATCCAGGAGGGGCTGTGGCTAGGTGGAGGAGCAATTATCTCTTTCTGCAGTGTCAGAGGGCACAGCGCTATTACACCTCCCCAGGGGCACAGTGAGGGTCAGGCTAACTCCATCTGAAAACCTCTTTTTGCAGAGAGGAAAAAAAGTTATTTTAGTCAAGAAACTGACACATTGATTTACATCAGTTCTGGCAGGAAACTGGCAGGAGAGTAAGTTTTTACAAATGAACAGTGGATGCTGTGGCCCTTAAAATGGCCTATAGCCATCCGTCATTCACAGCCTCTGCATCTAAATGTGGCGTCCACAAGGGCAGGAACCTTGCAGAGATTTTATTTTTACATGTGATTATTCAGGTTTTCTGAGAATGGCAAGAGGTCAAAGGGAGTCAAAATTGTGGGTGGAAAGAAATGGAAATAAATTTAAAAACCAGATGAAACTGAAGCACAAGCTGGTGAATAAATGCAGGGTAGCCCTGCAAGTCCAGGGCATAGAATCACAGTAACCAGCAGTCCCACTGACCCCCTGGTCTTCTCTTCAAGACCAGGAAGATGCCAACCATGGAGTCTTCTATGCTTTAGGTCGAGGAGAAAAGCACAGTCCTCTAAAATTCATTCTTACTTCTCTCTTTTGCTCTGGATGCTCTCCATGTCATATTTCCCAAGATCACAAGAGACTAGTCGGAAATCCAAAACTCTGGTCTCTTCATTTAGGGGTAAATACAATGGTCAAGATGACTAGACTTCGCATGTCAACATTTTAGAATCTTTTGCCCTCATCAGGGAAAACAAACTAAGAGCAGAAGCTTACTTGGTAAGCATAATCATTGCCAAGAGAGTTGGACTACAGGAATATTTTACCCAGATATTATATAGCTCAGTGAGGCAGGGCAGTGGGTCACTTGGTTAAGCATGGTCAGGTCATGGTCTCATGGTTGGTGAGTTCAAGCCGCATGTTGGGCTCTGTGCTGGCAGTGCGGAGTCTGCTTGGGATCCTCTGTTTCTGCCCTTACCCCACTTACAGGCATGCGCTCGCTCTCTCTCTTTCTCTCTCTCTCTCTCTCTCTCTCTCTCTCTCTCTCTCAGAGTAAATAAATTTTAAAAAAATATTATAACTCAGGAAATCACCTTTTTCTCTAAAGGAATTAATCAGCTACTTGGACCAGAATTAGTATCTCCTTCCCTTGATTTATACATGGAGACCTTCAGATTTTCCTGGGGTTAATTTACCCCAGATCATCGCACTAAAGAAAGAGTTGGGGATTTGGGGCAGATATTCTATGTGGACAAAAAAAAATTCTCTCTCAGAAGACCAAGTGAGGCAAGAGTGTATAGGAGTATAATTATGATCATCGTTAAGAGTTCATGGGCATTAAGGAAAGCACTTGTTGTGATGAGCACCGGGTGTTGTATGTAAGTGATGAATCATTGAATTCTACTCCTGAAACGAATGCCGCACTGCATGTTAACTAACTTGAATTTTAAAAATATTCACCCTTTGAGTGTAAATCCAAGCTCTGCAACTTATACCAGCTGTATAACTTCAATCTGGTGATAAATCCTCTCTGAACATAAGTTTCTTTACCTATAAAAAAAATGAGATAATAAGATAGCTTGGACATATAAATGAACCATTAAAAAATACACAATGCCTGGCCCATTGTAAGTGTTCAATACACGTGAGATAATATAATCATTACCATCATTTACTGTCTTAATTTTGCCACTTTTACCTTTTACACTTCCAGCTTGCTTTGGATTTCTATTATGTAATGATCTGTCTATTTAAAAAGATGGATGGTGGTGCCTGGGTGGCTTAGTCAGTTGAGAACCCAACTCTTGATTTTGGCTCTTGTCATGATCCCAGGGTTGTGGGATCAAGCCCTGCATCAGGCGCTGCACTAAATGCTTAGAGTCCTCCCTTTTTCTCTGTCTCTCTCTCTCTCTCCTTCTTTCTCTGCCCCTCTCTGCCACCCGCCCACACTCTCTCTCAAAAAAAAAATGCCCTGATCTTCTGTATTACTCAAAATTTTCTTATCAGAAGTAAAAATAAATTCAGAAGTCAATTGGAAAGGCGAAAAGGAGGGGCATTCCTTAGCATAGGGTTCCTTTCTTCCTAGAGAGGATTCCTGTGACCATGTCGCCCACCACTTGGCTGTTGCTCAGGAGACTTGGGTACTTCTCCCCCTGGCACACATGCTGTAGAAAATGTTCTTTCTCACTTACATGTGGAACCTTAAACAACAACAACAAAAACATAAACTGTTCATGGATGTAGAGAACAGATTGGGAGTCACCAGAGGCAGGGGATGGAGAGAGGACAAAAGGGGTGAAGAGGGTCAAAAGGTACAAGCTCCCAGTTATTAAAATAAACAAGGCTTAGGGATGTAACGCACAGCATGGTGGCCCCAGTTAATAATGCCCTATTGCATATTTGAAAGTTGCTAGGACAGTAGATCTTAAAAGTTCCCATCATGAAAATAAAGGACGTGTGTAAGTATGTGTGGTGATGGATGTGAACTAAACTACACTTACTGTGATCATTTCACAATATGTACAAATAGCGAATCTTTATGGTGCACACCTGAAACTAATATAAGGTTATATGTCAATTACAATTTAATTTTAAGAAAAAAAAAAACAGAAAACAAAAACAAGCACCTGTCCTCTGAGCAGAGTCTCCATGCCTCCCAGGAACAAGGGAGTTCAGCCAGCCCTGCCTGCCATCACTTAGGCCTGCTTGGCCCCTGGGAGGAATAACCCGTGACCTGGTCCCACCACTGCCTTGTCCTCGGCCACCTCGGCCACCACAGAATGGAGAGAGCACAGCATTCGCTGGCTTTCTCCCAGTCTAAGGTAATTTTATTCAAAGGAGCTGTTTCCAGAGAAACTGTTCATTTGGATATCTCTGTATGTTGTTTGGTGTCTTCACTGTTAAGGGAGTCCAAACCCCTGTAACCCATATGCTCCTGGAATTGACTTGGAGTAGTGACGTAGCCTTCAGGTGCAGATGAACACAAGTATGGCCCCAAAAGGGGCCCAGAAGGAGATGATTATGGAAATAGAAATGGAAACCAGAGTCTCTTTCATTACAAACAAAATAGACGGTCACCAGCGCAGCAAACACGTAACTTACCACTACCTTTCCATGGGTCTCTCTACATCCTTTATGTCCTTCTGTCCAAAACTTCCACTTACAAATTTGGCATGTATAGGAATATTCACTGTAGTATTTTTTCCCCACGTTTTTAAACTCCCATTAGTTAACATACAATATTAGTAATATTAGTTTCGGGTGTAGAATTTAGTGATTCAACACTTCCGTACAACACCCAGTGCTCCTCACAAGTGTCCTCCTTAATCCCATCATCTACATCACCCGATTCCCCTACCCACCTTCCCCCCCAGTCACCATCAGGTGGTTTTCTATAGTTAAGAGTCTGTTTCTTGGTTGGCCTCTTTTTCTTTTATTTTTTCTCCTATGTTTATTTGTTTAGTTTCTTAAATTCCACATTTGAGTGAAATCATATGGTATTTGTTTTCTTCTTCTCTTTCTGACTAACTTATTTCACTTAGCATAATACCTTCTGGCTCCATCCATGTCATTACAAATGGCAAGATGTAGTATTGTTTCTAATGTTTAAAAACTTACAAGTGTAGTCTAACTAATTAATTGTATACTAGTCTATTATACACCCGTATTTTAGAATACTGTCCAGTAGTTTAAAACAATGAGACAGATTTTCATGTAGTGACTTGGAAAGATGTCTTAAACATCTTAATGGGTTGGGAAGCAAGGTACTGAGTAAATGTAACATTTGTGTATGTACACACATATACTAAACAAAAACAAAATGATTTTGAGGCACCTGGGTGGATCAGCCAACTTCAGCTCATGGTCTCACATTCATGGGTCCAAGCCCCATGTCAGGCTCTGTGCTGACAGCTCAGAGCCTGGATCCTGCTTCAGATTCTGTACCTCCCTCTCTCTCTCTGACCCTCCCTTCTTGCACTTTGTCTCTCTCTCTCTCTCAAAAATAAATATTTTTTAAAATTTAAGAAAAATAAAAAAACAAGAAAAAATGATTTTACTATATGCACGTATAAATGTAACTGTGTAGAGAAAAAGAGAAAAAGCATTCTGGTTCTTTGGAAAGAGGGGAATGGCACAGTTTGGCCAGAGGGCTTCGATTTTCCTGTGTTACATGAGTGTTTTACAACTAGAGAGTATTCCTGCATCACTGGTATATTTAAATATGAATTTATTTTTAAGGGGTATTAGGAAATTTAATGAAATATATAACCTCAATTGGATTTTATATATATGTGTGTGTATGTGTGTGTATATATATACATATATGGCTGCAATGTCATTCACGTCATTTACCAGGCCTTTCAACAACAAAGGGACCATTTTGTTTGGCACAGGAGAAAAGCCTGAGGTAAAGATATAAGGGAATCCATACGGTAATGAAATCAGGTTGAACCATCTGGTCAAATTAAAGATAACCCATCACCTGTTGAGAGCCACAAATCATTTACTAAATTCGAATCTACCTACCATGCAAGCAAGGATTAATTTGTCAAGCCCAGCAGTGATTCAAGCCAAATCACCGCTCTCCCACTAATAGCGCCTCTGCTGAATAATTTTCCAGTTCTCTTAGGTTTATGAAATGAAAGTGAGGAACGTAAGTCACATGTCACACAGCAGGGTAGCCAGGGTGCAGTAGGGAAGATGAACAATTCACATAAGGTTTTCATAAAATCTAAACTGTTCATTCAATATCCTGTCGGGGACTACAATGAAGGATAATTGAAGCTGTAAGCACAGAGCTAACTGCTGTTAGATTATAATGTTTATATTGATTAGCTTATTTTTCAGTCATTCAGCTGCATAATCTCATATATTTTTCAAAGGTAACTGTTCTTGGTAAACAAAATGTTACAGAGACATTCTGTATCAAGTTCACACTTAAGTTCGAAAGCCACAGGCTTAAGCCTTGCCACCTTGCCTCCAAAAAAAGCAAAAGCAGGAGTGAAGAGGCGTGAGTTCTATGGTGAGCAGCATTCATTTGACACTCATTTCCCCAGGATGTCATCAAGAAAAAATTTAATAAGTTCGAAGGACACGGCAGGCATAAGCAGATAATAGTGCACCCACTGCACAGATACAGAAACTTCAGCCCTCGAGATCAGACAGCTAATCTGATCTACTGCCAGGGCCTAGGCTAGAATTCAGGTATGTTGACTCCCAATCAAGGGCTTGGAAATTGCTTAAGTAAAATATCAATTTCTTAATTGCAAAAGGATACAAATTCTCTAGAAATGACATGACTGGTCATTGGGTCAAGTCTCCCAGGAATGACCTCCCACTTAGGACAGGCCTGCAGTGGACCAGTCCCCGCAGTCTGGGCCATGTGGTTGCTTTACAGGTCAGACCTGTGCGACAGCTTCAAGATGTTTCACGTATTTCACACAATTTCAAACAATTGTCATAGCCCCTGATGTTTCTGTCCAAATACTTTCAAGGTCACAACACACGGGCATCAGAAAGCCATGTGAACATGGGTACTGCCTGCTTAATTTTAAGACCTGTGCACGGCCCACAGGCTCCTCAGTAAGCGTCAGAGTAAGCAGCAACACGCCATATTGATTAGTCTTTCAAACTTTTCCTCTATGACAACAGTCCAGATCCCTATTAATAATGCTGATCCAAGTCTCCCTGACCTTAGGAATGACGGAATGACAGCTTCCTGGCTTGGGGGCGGGGGGGGGGGGGGGGGGGGGGGGGGGGGGGGGGGGGGCGGAACTACAGCTGTCTAATGACATCATTCTCTCCCTGTTGACGCTGCTGTCCCCCGAGGAACCACTGGCACAAATGACTTGAGGCTGTTATTGCAGGATCAATGACCTGAGCAGAGGGGGGAAACTCCCCTAGAGAATTGGATTCAAGAGACTTGAAGCTTCCCAGGAACCTGAAAGAAATGGCATTTAGGTTTTCATGGCCCACTAGAGCTGGTTAAAAGGTCAGAAATAAAAGGTTATTGACCTGGGATATTTTCTTGAGAGAAGGAGGGTAGTGTGACTGCAGCCCCCCGCACCCCCCACCCCCACCCCCCGCCGTCCCTCTGACTCAGGGATCAGAAAGACACTTGCAGGTTGCTGACTCTGGAAAAAATTAAAGTAGGGAAATGATGGGGAAATGTACTCTGCATTTTATCTGATTTGTGCTGAAGTAAGTTAGTAGGTGATGCTCTGCTTCCGGAAAGGATATGCTAATTCTGGAATAAGTTGTATTGGTTTGTTTTGAGGTTTATGTTCAAATTCATATTCCCTTAATAATTTCCACGTTGGGATATCTAAGGTCCATAAAGTTCAGATCCTGGTCTTCAAGTAAGGAAAGAATTGTATATCTGGCCAGTTCTATATTATCTCCTAAAAAATTACCCCATTGACTTGCAACCAGGAAACAGCAAACATAAAATTCTCCTTAGCTTTGATCAAGACAAAATACCAGTCATCTGAAACTGCATTTGACAGCATGGATGTACAATAGGAAATAAACTAGTAGACTCGGTCGTGAAATTGGAGAAAAGGAAACAGAAAAAGTTCACTGATCAAAAAGCCATCACGGCAACTAAGATTAAACGTCTCCAGACATGACACTGGACACCCTTCTGGAAAGGTTAGCCTCGCGGAAAGTGCAGTTGTATATTTCCTTAGCGTGTTTGAAAAGGTCTCCCGCTCAGAGTAATCAGGAGCCTATGAAAACGCCACTTTCCCTCAGAATCAACAACAACCTGGAAAGGCCCCAGTCTGGGCAATTTATTACACTCAGCCTGAGCCATTAACATGCAGCTTTACACACTTGTTGGAGTTTGACACTGGTTGAGCTTGTTTTTCTGGTCTCCTGGGGCAAAAAGCAAGCAATCACCAACAGTAACTTCACCTCTAAAAATGTCTTTTTCCTCTTCCAAACTTCTCCCTCCAACACCCTGTAATCCTGAGCTCATATCCAGAAGAGGAATACAAAAGGAGATCTGACACAGCTCAGCAGACAGCACTTCCCGGTCAAGCAATGGGGCCATTGGTCATGGACAGCTGGCCACCAATGACTGGATTGAGATTAGCAAACAACCTTGCACAGGTCTGCGCCATCATGAAGTGGGAATGACTTGAGGTGAGCTAGGCTTGAATTGAGTGTCTTGTTAAGGCATCTCAGTCTACCATCGGTCTCAAACCTTATAGGTCCCTCTGTCTTTTGATGGTTTCTGATAAGTAGTATAAGAGGTTTTCCCTTGGGTGTGTGACAAGTACCAAGGACAGAAAGTAACTACGTGGCTTGCATAGCACTGCATCAAATATAATAGGCACTTAGGTGTCATTCTGATAGCAACACCTCTTGGGAGCCTTATGAGACAAAGACATTCACGTGTATGTTCACAGCATTCCCTTCTTCCCTATAGGCTTAAAAAGAAGTGGTCTTTGCTCCAGCTCTGTGCATTTGTGATGCAGAATGAGGGAAATGGATAGAGAACTGGAGAGAAGGCATAGAAAAGCCAGGAGACAAAGGGAGAAGAAAAGGGCTGGACCTGCTGGGTGGGAGAGAGTTTTTGCTTGTTGGTGATTGGGGGTTTTTGTTCATTTTGTTTGTTTGTTTTGATTTTGGGTTAGAGTTAAGAGTGAGGAGAAAGAGAGATGATGAAGGAACTGCCCCTTTCTGCAAAGCCCCCAGGTGACTAAAATGAGAACATGACTTTGAAGATAGTCTGGCCTACACGGAGCGTGTGCTTTCTTCTGTCCTTTTGTAGTTTCTCCAGGCATGAGTTAAAAAGAAACTTGTTGTTAGTTTTATCTTTCTGTTTAACAACTATTTCTTTAAACCACCCTAAGACTGGGCCACAAGTCATCCTTGAAACCAATACGGCAAAACAAAATTGAAATAGGATACTGTGGCCATGGCGGATGACAGCCCCATTTAGTGCAGAGTCATTTCTGCCAACAATGCCCAATCTCATCCACCAATGACTACGACACCTGCATGGCTGCTGCACCTTGATGTGTTTGATAGATGAAAGTGTGCGATGCTGACGGTGACCATATCATTACACTGACAAAAGTGTTCAACCAGATGCCTGCCTTCAGGTAAACAGAAGACCTAGATGATTAAATGGAATTTTCTTTTCATCTGAATGTTTGCTAAAAAGGAAATCTGGTTGTTTGACATTTCAGGTGTCAAAACCCTGGTGAGTCTGATGCAAGATATGCTGATACCTCAGCAGAGAAACAAACTAGGAATAAAAAGACCAAGTAAGATACGTGACAGGATGGGTCCTCTGGGGGAAACAATGCCTACCATCCCAATCACAGTGTCCAAGAAGCACAGTGAACTCAGACTCAGTGCTGTAGGTAGAGTATCTGACACAGCAAGGAGATCATTTTTAATACCCTGGCTCCCCTCAACACCAAAAAATTATTTTTATTAATTTTTATTTTTGAGGGAGCATGAGCAGGGGAGGGGAAGGGAAAGAAGGAGTCACCGAATCCAAAGCAGGATCCACGTTGTCATAGCAGAGTTCGATGTGGGGCTCAAACTACCTGCGTATAATTGTGCCTGTAAAAAGCCATCATAACAAAATACATTAAAGTATATAAAAGGGGAAAATGAATGCATTACTACTTTCTAATTTACATTAGCATATTTTTTGGAAAAAGAGAAACTCATAAGTATATACCTGTCTGTTACAGTAATGAATCTCACAGTTCACACTCCGCTTCGCTGCTTAAAATTTTAAACACAGAAGCTCCACGTGAACTTGTTGCTTCATGTTTGCGATCACTATGCCATCATTTTTTATTTTCAATCTACTGTTTAAATGCCGCAACATTTGAAAAATAAATAAACATAGCAATATCTGGTATCACAGCAGTTGGACACTCTAACTTCTACCCTAAGCCCAACTCAAATGATTTCGAATTGGTACGAATTTAGGAAACAAACATCTGTTTCCAGCTGTGCTGAGGTCCAACTGTATAATGAGCAGTGTCCTCAGAACTAAATTCCATGTTTTTGTGAAATGTGTAATTAAAAGACAATAATACTAAAATGTGTATTACACAACTGCATCAAACCATAAGGACAATAATAAACCTAGGTTCATTTGACACAAATTCTAAAAAAATCAATTATTTAGAACTTGGAAAATACACCCCCTTATTTTTTGTACCCTTGGGGAATTGATTCCACTGACCTGCACTTAAAATGCGCTGTGCCTAACACTGTCCACTCGGATGAAAGAGGCACAGCTGGAATCTCCAGGTAGTGACAAGACGTGGGGAATGGAGTCTAACCCAGAAGCTGGACACACAGAGGGACTTGGGAAGGTGACCGCTCATCAGGCACTCAAGACTGGCTCCACTCTTACCTGCGCATAGGAATTAGATGTTTGACTCTCTGCCAAGTTTTCTGGTGGCTCAGGACCAAGTGGGTGGAGCAGGTCTCTGGGGAATGCCCTCTGATCTGAAGTTGAGTGGAGTTAAAGCGAGCAGAGCCAGCTCAGAAGGGTCCTTCAGGAAGTATTTTATCAATCTGGGATGAGGCGTGGAAGACTCGGACTCTTCCAACCACACAAGTGTGTTCACATTATTATTCCAAAGTGTGGTTATGTATGAAGTGCATGTTAATTTGGGGAAGTCCTCATCTGTCTTTTTCACCGAAGAAAGCTGAAGAAATGAAAGGGACAAATGAAAAGATGGATGGCAAACCATTTGTTTGACTGCTTTTCCTTGGATTTCTCATGAAACCACTTTCGAAAAACTTTACAGATTTCCCAAGTTCTGTGGTTGTAGAGCTTCAAAAATCACCCACTCAGTAGGTTCCTGAACAAAACTTGATTTTTTCATTATTATAACCACCATATACTGGGCACTGGGTCCCAGGTACTGCGTTAAGCTACATTTATAAAAGTGATGATAACAATAATTGGTCTTTTTGGTACAGATTTACAAGGAGATAGTTCCTCGCTACAAATAAGAACAAGTAGACAGAAAATAGCTCAGACGAATTAGTCATCATCCCAGCTGATAGATATAATCACCCCAAGTGTGTCAGAGTTAGGAAATACCACAAGGCTAAGAAGATTACGAAGGATGCAGATGACTATAATTACTTACGTTTAACTGAATAGTATAATGGAATCACATAATTCATTTCCATTATTTAAGTTCCTGGCTCAAGGGTGGGATGTTACGGTGAATCAGGAATTACTTATACTCCAATTTTTGCTAGCCAAAGATTACTGGGGAGCAGGAGGTGGGGGGCAAGGGGGCGGTGGTATGCATTCAGTATGGCGATTAAAGCTCTCTGGCTCATACACCTCCCCCTGAAAACTCTATGACAAAAGAAGGCTCGGACATTGTGAACAACAGTAAGACAAGCCTTTGACTTCTCTGGGGTGTGAAGAATTCTAGGAAGCAGCTAAAACAGCAACCATTTGTATGACAATGCACTTAATCAAGGCTGTATGTTAGGAAAATCAGGCTACAGCAATGGATCTGAATTTGAGGCTCCATTTACAGGTTTTGGATCCTAGCAAGGTCACAGCCTCTGAGATTCCTGTCTGTGAAATTGGGATTGTAGCAAACAATAGCCTGTGAAATAGTGATGAGTCCTACTAACCTCACAGGTCACTTTTGAGTATTATATGAGATGATGCATGTGAATGCACTCGCATTAGGTCATGGGGTCTACAAAAGGAAAAGATCATCATCCATAAATGCATTTCACCTTCCATCCCAAGTGCATACTCATAACTAGTTTTTCTGAGCAGTAGACAATATTAAATTCAAAATATACTTTAATGTAACAATTATTTCAGGCATTGCAGTCTTCTTTTTTTTTTTTTTTTTTGGAAATTGTCGTTTATGAGAAATGGTTTCGTCATTTTGCTGTCACACAATCTGCTTTTAATCTTGTTCTGGTATTCCACTGGGCCAAACTCAGAAAGTAGAACCCAGCCAAGCTGTGGGAGGCTTCACCAGACTCTTGCATTGTTTCAGGCCCATAGAGGTCTCCGTGAGGGGGGTGGGAGTGAAGGGAAATGAGGAAGAATGGGGGAGGGGGGCGAGACAGGAGGAGACAGGGGGAGGGAGTTGGTTTCCAGCTCTGTGGAAATATCCCTGGCCAGGACAAAAAGTCTCAGAAGTTCCCTCCATACCAGAAAAACAAGTCCATGTCAGCCTGAGCCCACCACAAATTCAGTCCTCAGCTCTACTGTTCTTTGACAAGAGTTCAGTTGGAAAGCCCACCCTTCGGGCCGTAGGACTAAGTGCATCCCGCTGCCACCCATGGCCTGGAGAGCAGGCTTACTTAGGTTGTGGCAAGGCTGGTTTTGCCACAGAGTAGGCATTTGCTTAAGCCTCTAAGCATATTAGGTAGATAAATAGGCAATTTGGGTTAGCCATATGGGCTGGCTCCTTTTTTGGTGTTCATGTGCCTTCATGTTTGTTGTGCTTATTTGTTTGTGTGGCTGAAGGAAAAGGGTGGGTTGTAAGCATGGGTACGGGAGGGTTCTCTCCATAAACATTTTCAAACAATGATTCATTTCAAATAATATATATTTAATATAAAATGAAAATCCAGTTCTACCAAATTTTGCTTGCAAGACTGATCACATTCACATTTTCTGATTTCCATTTTGCCTTCATGTCATAAACATCATCTTGCCTGGGAAGATCCATTACAGAACAAGGGAAAACAAATCAGATCACTAGAGATCCATCCAATTCTAGGGGCCCAACACAGATGCACTAGGATTTAAATAAAGGCCTGCACGTGTTGGGAAGAAGACCCTGGCTTCCCTCCATTCTCCTCATGTGCTCATCAGGATACAAAAGAGAGAAGTGACAGAACTAAGACCAAAGTTGTCATTACAGCATTCTAGAGATTTCTGATCGGAAGAATGAATACTTTGAAGAGAAACACAGCATGAGTAAGGCACCTAATTGCCTGGGTTTGAATCCTAGTTTTGCTCCTTACTAGCTATTACCCTCAGACAAGTTCTTAATTTCTTGGTACCTCAGTTTCTCCATCTGTAAATTGGGGTTGATCACAATATTTTTTTATGTAATGATGAGGAGTCACTGATTTAATAAGTGTAAAACAATTAAAGCAGTACCAAAGTTATAGTAAATGTTCACTATTACTTATTCTTGTTATTATTAGAAAAATATACTATTCAATAGTTATACCAGAAAAAAAAAAACTTCCTCCCTCCTATCTCTCTAACAAAAGGGACTAAAACTCAAAGAGGTAGTTATAGAGAAAAATGAGATTTGAGCTCACAAAAACATTCAATAGCCATGATCTTAAAACTCTGTGTAACAGAAGTGAACCTAGACAGAAATTAATCTTGTTAAGACAGAATTCTGCATTTGCCGAATGTAAATTCTGATGTTGGCTTTCCCCTCCTGCACGATCTACCAACTCAGACCCAATGTAATATTACCTAAGAGTTCTTTATTAACTCATAACTTTATGACGACAACCAAATATTTTATTGGGAACAAAAGAACCCTCTCTCTATGAGAATTATGTATAGTTGGGAATTGTAGATTTGTGTGTATTTAATATAAACATCAAGCATTTGCAACAGCTCAGTTTTATAATTTCAGTTTAATTTCCTTTTAGTGCAAAACCAGTAGCAAACCCTTTCCTAGTGTTAACCAGGTGGGTTCCCTAGTGTTAAGAAGTGTTAGACAGGAACGGTCCAATGTGGAGCCTCTTCTGTATTTCCCAAGTTGACCATGACAGTGCCGCCTGGTGCACGCCACCTGCTTAGGGGCTCTGGTTTCTAATCACATGCACTTCTTAGCTTTTGTTGCTTGTTAACCCCAGGAGTGGCTGTACAGTGTTATAGTTCCTGCTCCCCAACTAAGCGCTCTCTCTTAATGTGTTATGCAGCAAAGGGAAGGGGTGACAATTTAATCCCTCTTCAGCAAGAAAGAATTTCTGGCCCAAAGTGGAAGCTAAAAGCAAATCGCTCATCGTGCACAGACAGAGCACTGTGAAATCTAGAGAACTCTGTTTAAGAGCCTTATGGCCATAGGACTGGGATGTTACTATCTAATTTTTCTGGGCCTAATAGTGTATGAGTTGCTCGTCTTTCAGGCAACGTTCCTCCTAGCTTTTTCTCTTCCAGGCTTACTGCAAGGAGAAAACTTTCCTAGGTCTTTGTTCCACATTCACTGCTGGAACCAGACAGTGCCCAACTTCTCGAAAGAGCCTCTATAAACCCCAGGGCTTCCAGTTTGGAGGCCCTTGACCTTAATCAGGCTTCCTACCTTAGGGTTAGCTAATATGGGGGTGGGAGACAGGCTGATGAAGTAGATTCATCATCACTCTTTAGCTTGCACAGTGTTGCGACCTCAACTCCATGCAAGAAAAAGTATGCCACTAAAAAGATCCAAAGTAAAAACGATAAAATGGAGAAAAATAGGAACAACTAGACACCTACACACAAAAAATATGAATCAGATATAGACCTTACATCCTTCACGAAAATCAACTCAAAATGTATCATAGATGTAGATGTTAAGTGCAAAACTATAAAACTCCTAGAAGATAACATAGGAGAAAATCTACACAACCTTGAGTTTGGTGATGATGTTTTAGGTATGCCACCAAAAGCATGATCTGTGAGAGAGCTGTTAATCTGAACTTTGTTAAAATTAAAAACTTTTTACTCTCAAGAGAATGAAAAGACAAGCCACAGACTGAAAAAAAGTATTTCCAAAAGGTCTATCTGATGAAGAACTCTTACACAGAATATCAAAGAACTCTTATAATTCAACAATAAGAAAACTAGCAACCTAATTTAAAAATGCGCTAAAGACCTTAACAGACACCTCACCAAAGAACATACATAGATGGCAAGTAAGGATATAAAAAGATGGTCTACATCATATGTCATCAGAGAAATGCAAATTTAAGTGACAATGAGCTACCACTACATGTATTAGAATGACCAAAATGCAGGACACTGACACCACCAAATGCTGATGAGGGTGTGGAGCCACAGGAACTCCATTCATCACTGGGAGGAGTGCAAATGGTAGAGCCATCTTGGCCAACAATTTGGCAGTTTCTTACAAAACTAAACATTCTCTTATCCTATGATGCCGCAATCATGATCTTTGGTTTTTATACAAAGGAATCAAAAACTTATGACTACACAAAAAACCTGACATAGACATTTGTAGCAGCTTTCTTCATCATTGTCAAAACTTGGAAGCAAGTAAGCTGTCCTCCAGTGGATGTGCAGATAAATAAACTGTAGTATAAGCAGACAGTGGAATATTATTCATTGCTAAAATGAAATGAGCTCTCTGGCCATGAAAAGATATATAAAGGAAACTTAAATGCATATTACCAAGTGAAAGAGGTCAATCGGAAAATTCTGCATGCAATAGGATCCCAACCTATGTCATTTTGGAAAAGGCAAAAAACAAACAAACAAACAAAAACCTATGGAGACAGTAAAGAAATGAATGGTTGCCAGGAGTTAAGGTAAAGGGAAGGGGAGGGGAGGGGAGGGGAGGAAAGGTGGGGTGTGAATAGGCAGAGCACAAAGGACATTTAGGGCAGGGAAGATACTCTGTATGGTACTACAATGGACACATACATTTGTCCAAACCCATAGACTATACAACACTTTGGGTGATAATGGTATGTTACTGTAGGTCCATCATCTCTAACAACTGTACCACTCTGGTGGGGGACATTGATAATGGGAGAGGCTATGCACATGTACAGGAGCAGGAGAATCTCTGCACCTTCCTCTCAGTTTTACTGTGAACCTAAAACTGCTCTTTAAAAAATTAAGTCTTTTTCGGAGCACTTGGATGACTTAGTTGGTTAAGCATCTGACTTTGGCTCAGGTCATGATCTCACTGCTCATGGGTCTGAGCCCATCATCAGGCTCTATGCTGACAGATCAGAGCCTAGAGCCTGCTTCTGATTCTGTCTTTCTCTCTCTCTCTCTCTCTGCCCTTCCCCCACCCCTGCTCCCATACACACACTCTCTCTCTCTCTCTCTCTCTCTCTCTCTCTCTCTCTGAACAGAATAAAACACACACTTTATTCACTGAGTGGTGAGTATACAACAGTGACACAGAGTACGGGGCAGGGAAGTGGCAAGTGCTGCTTGCAACAGGAGCCTAAGGAAGGTCAGAGCCATAGGCACAGCGACATGGGGCCGGCTGGCCATCCTCACCTCTGCATACTAGTATGTGGTATTTGGGGGCCAGATGGCAGATGGGGGGGCAGTTTTTTTAATCAAAATTTGACCTCCAAGCCTGAGCCTGAGGCCCTAGGCCAAATGGCCTGCTCATCCCCACCCTCTCTTGTAAGATCTGTGCATGTTCCCACACAAATCATCCCCAAGAAGGCCTGTGAGGCATGAATGTGGGTAAAGTACTGTTTCTCAGTATTTTCAAGAACATAAGGCAATGGACTCATTCTCCAGGAAAGTTACACAGCCCTCATTTGCATGACATTTTGGAAGGCTAGGCTTCCATTATTCGTGTGGCCAGCCTTGGACTCGAGAGATCTGTAGGACCTGAACAAGAGATGGGAATACAGTGTTGGAGACATGAAGTATTTGCTACCCTGGGAGAGTGGGAAGCTCGCCTCCGCCAGCACTCCAACGAAAATCTGTCATCGTCTTCTGTACTTGATTTATTCTTCATGGAGACCATGAAAGATCTCAGCTCACCGTAGCAATGGATTTGGTGGCCCACAAGTTTTGAGAAAAGCTACACTGTAATCACCTAACTCTAGCACCAGTTATCTGTAAGAATTTTCTCAAGCACCTGTACTGAGGAGAGAGAGCCTTGAGCATCCCTTGCCTGCCCAGCACAGAAGGCTTAAGCTAAAATCCTTGGAAACTTTCACAAAATCAATCATGTTCTTATGAAACCCATACTCTGTCTCCAACATGGGCTAGGTACCATGAGAAATGGGGCATTTCCCAAAAATGTGTAAGACGTGGTCCCTAACCTCAAATACATTAACATCTCCTTGGGGGTTATAAACCAAATACATATCATTTTATGAGGTGTGGGGAGAGAGAAAGAGAAGGAGATGGAGGAGGAGGGAGGAGAGACAGAGGAAGAGAGAGAGAGACCACGTGGTCAGAGGTTCTTCATAGTCTAGGTACAGAGTATTTATACAGGCCAGTGTGCTACTTGAGCTGAAGGTTCATAGAGTATAAACACTCTTTTAGGAAAAAGTGGGGCTTAAATCAGATTTATTTTTGTGTCCCTGTAACTACCGTTCTCTTAAAAGATACTTTTTTCTACCCACCTCCACCTTAATCCACTAGAATCCTCTCAAATATTATCTTAGCAACTCGTTCACTGAGTAACACTAACAAGCCAAACAGGCCAGCATGAAGACTGATGTTGAGACTCAGACCTCTGACTCTGAGCTGTTTTTATACCACAGAGTTTCAAGGTCAAAAGGAACTGTAGGTGTCACCTCGTCCAAATTCTCTTCTGTTGCTTAGGAAAGAGACATCTGGAGACACATTCTCCAAACTTCCTAGGATGGTAAATCTGGGAGCTGTGGAAGTCTGGCCAATAAAATCAGCCTTGTGCCCATGAAGAAGCAGAGATGTTAGGACACAAAGCACGCCTGAGCAATCTCACTGGCAAGAGCAGAAGGTAATCATCTCAAAGATTCAGGCCGCCACAGCTCCAAATTGTGTCACACAGGGCCACACATCGAGTTATCCCTTCAACCAACCAAAGGTCACCAGACCAGCCATATTGCAGGCATCAAGCCTAAATTTCAAAGTCAGTGTGGAGTTTAGCTAGTTCATACTCAAACTAGCTCTAGCCCAACTAAAAAAATCCTTGAAGGTAAGGATTGAGCCTCATTTGTTCATCCATCTCCAGGCCTGGTATGAGGCCTCACACTCAGTGGACAGTTCGGCATGGCTTTGCTGAACCAAACCGAAATGCCCACACTCAATTGTGCTGAATAATATAAAGTGAGTTCTCATGAGTGAGAGCGATATCAAGTATAGAAATGTGACCACAGCTGGAGCAGAGAAATGATGAGTAAACCACCTGCCCATCTCAACCCCCCAACCACCTTGGGAATCCCTCAATCCTGAGAGAAATACACTTTTATAAATACAATGAGATAAAGATACTGAATCTATCTGGAAATATCATAATAGTAATATTAGAACAATTAAGTTACGATCACTACGGACAGAAATGGGACTTGATCTTTTTGGAAGAAGTAGAAATTGAGCTGAGTTTCAAAGGATGCATAAGATTTTGTATCAGTATTTAGGGAGGGGGAAAAGGAAGAAATGTGAGAAGATTCTGTCCAAAGGGTAGGAAGAGAACAAGGACAGAAAGATGTTGCAGCAGCCAAGAGGAGGCAGGGCTTCAGAGAGGAACTGGAGGCATTTTGATGGCAACAGATACAGTAAAATTGATAAGGGCTGAACTTTCTATTGAATTTAGCAATCGGGACGCCAGAGTTGATTTTAGCAGGAGCCGCACGAATAGCTAAGAAAGCACCCAGATGGCAGGGGCCAGAACAGGAATGATATGGGCAGAGGCCCCAAGAGAAGACCTGCTTTTAGATCCCTTGTTGAGGGGTGCCTGGGTGGCTCAGTTGGTTAAGCGTCTGGCTTCGGCTAAGGTCATGATCTCACAGTTTGTGGGTTTGAGCCCTGCGTCAGGCTCTGTGCTGACAGCTAGCTCAGAGCCTGGAGTCTGTTTCAGATTATGTGTCTCCCTCTCTCTCTGACCCTCCCCAGCTCACACTGTCTCTCTGTCTCTCAAAAATAAATAAAAGACGTAAAAAAAATTTTTTTTAGATCCCTTGTTGAAAGTAGCCTGGGAGCCTGCAGAGCAGAATTCAGGAGGGTTCTGTACAATGAAAGAACGTTGAACTGCTTCAGAGGGGAGGTGGCAGGAAAGAGCGAAGTGGGAGAAGTTGGTGATTCCAAGAGAGAGGAACAGTGTGGACCGAGAGGGGTTTGCCTTAGAGGAAAGAACACATACACAAAACACCCTGCACATTGGCAACCGTCCTCTTCTCATATCCTATGCACAGATTGTCAAGAGAAAAAAAGTTTCATATTTTTGCCTCTTAAAAAATGGCAAGACAACAAAACTCACAACGAGGGCCTACTCTGTATCAGGCTTGGTATTAGACAATTTGACACTCAATTAATATAAAAAGTCTCAGATGCTCAGCTGACTATGGAGGTGAGGTGGCAGCCGGGTGGCATCTGGTCGTGGTTCTGAGACTGGAGTTCAGGGCATCAAATAGGCTTGTGTGGAAGCGGCCTGGCAGAGCAGGCAGGCCACTGCTGGCTGTGCACTGACCATTCCAGGATGGCAAAGAAGAAAATGACTAAGCCCCTGGCCCAGTAACCTCCTTCTCCATTAGTGAGCTTCTAAGTTAGGCGACTCAAACACAAAATAGCATCTTCTTTCATCCTGTAGAGGAAAATAAAATACCCTCAGGTATTCATAACTGGCTTATTAACTGAACATTTGTGAGGCACCTGTTTTGCACCACTCAGCTTTTGCTGCACAACAACTCTCCCCAAAACAGCAAGCACGCATTATTCCTCATGATCTGCAGGCCCAGGGGAAAATTCTGATGAAAGAACAGTCCTGCTATGAAAGGAAGAGTGGCCATTTCTGCCTGGGGAGCTCAGGGAAGGCTCTGTAAAAAGAACCGTTTGATGGAGGTCTCAGACCTCAGATACGGGGTACGAGCTCATCAGGCAAAGAAGGAAGGGGGTGGCACATTTGAAGAAACAGCAATAACAGGCAAAGTGCAGAGCAAGGGACACCACAGAGTGAGTTTGGGTAACGGTCCAGGAACGTGTGAGGAGGATGCAGGCTCATAGAAGACACAGAAGGAGCTGGAAAAGTCCCATCTTGAGGGATTGTAGGCAAAGCCAGGGTTCTCTTTGCTGAACTAAGGGAAAGATGGTGGAGAAGAGGCAGCAATTTTAAGAACTATTTTGAAGTAGATGTGACGTTGGGATGCAGAAAGTCAGTGGGCGGGGCGCAGGAGACAAATCCGAGATTTTTTTCTGCATAGGCAGACAGGCAGCAGTGCTGTTGGTCAGGAGAGAAATAGAGCAAGAGGCGACCAGGAGTACCCGTGATGAGTTTGTGGTGTCTCTGGGATGTCCTAGAATGGCTGTTCAATAGCTGGTTGTACAGATTGGTTGAGACTTCAAAAAGAAAGTTCTGTGCTGAGAATTTGATTTGCAAGCTGTCAGCATATGTAGTGCTTTAGGGCTATTAAAAAGAAGGGAGATCTTAATCATGGATCATCCCAGCTGGCCAAAAAAAAAAAAAAAAAGGAGAAGAAGAAAGTAATTTCTTTTTTTAAAAACGAACAATCATTTTCAAATTCTTTTCTCTCCCAACAAAGGAATTAGCCAAGGGTCTGTTTCAAGACCAAACAAAAAGAGGGAAGCGATCATCTTTCTACATGAATGCAATGGGTAATTCATGAGGCTCTGAAAAATACAGCTGCAGTTTTGCCAATAATTTCCTGTGCCTGTGTAAACAGGGCCGTGTTCTCTGAAGCTTTTTCCCTCTTCAAAAAGGTAAACTTTGCTTTGCGAATAAGGAGAGGCAGAACAATGTACTCAGACTCCAAGTTCTTTCAGAAGAGTCTTCAGATATGAAATGCTGTCGTCCTTTGGTTACTTCTTCCCCGGAGAGCTGGATTAGGAACACGTTAAGTATAAGTGGCCAGATAGTTAGCTGTCATTACTGGTGTAGCGTTTAAGAGTGAGAAGGGGGAGGAAGATGCATCCAGGCGGCAGCGGATTCTCCCCCACTGCACCCCACCCCCACCTCCACCCCAAGCCTTTCCCTACATTGTCTGTTTGCTATTTTGAGGAATATTTTGCCACTCCACCAAAAAAACACCAAACCAGAAGCAGTAAATTTGCCAGCAAGTACAGTTAGGGAATACTGGACACTAAATCCTTTCAGAAAATCATGAGAGTGAAGAAACTGGTTTTAAGTCAGTGCTTCCCCAAATCTTGTTGACCAAGGAAATTTCATTTCGCAGAGCTCTAATTACAACCTTAGAGTCTTCCCAAACGCCAAAAATGCATTTTGGGAAACACTGCCCCTGGGGCATTCAGCCACTGGCTCTATTGGGTCACCGGGGCTTCCCTCTTGGCATTTCTGTCAGGGCTAAGTTGGGTTTGTGAAACATGGCAGCACATTTTCCCGTCTCCGCAGACCTAGGGACAGGATCTCCGGGCAGTCTCTTCCAATTTAAAATCTGAATTTGAGTGGTCAGAACAGCTGCCTCCCCTCCCCCAAACCTGCCCTGCTCTGGGAGGGGTTCCTATTGAAGAGGAAATCCACCATTTCCTGCCCCAGCAGCGCCTCTGCTGAAGTGGGCCTTTGACCTGCTGAATTGGGGGTCTGTCTCTGGGATTTTTTCCAGGACAGAGGGAAAAACTCCTCTTAGAAAAGACTCTTTGTCCTTAAGCAGTGCACCTCCAGGGGAAAATAAAAAATGAACACAGTCAGATTTTTGTAACCTTATTTTCTATTTTATCCCATATATAGAGTCAATGAGAAGCGCTCTTAAAAAAAAAAAAAAGCAAAATTCAATTCAGGAAAAGTAAAAATGTTTATGACAGCTCTTTTTTTTTTTTTTTAGACATTATATCCTCTTCCACATCAGGAAATGCAACATCTGCGTGTGCTCTTAAAGGTCCTCTTTTTCTTTCCTCATCACCACAGATTTTCATTTTTGGCTAAAATGTCAGACACTATAAAGTCGCACGTAGCTCTGAACTAACTTTGCGTAAGATGAGACCAGGGGAGCTGAGGGAAAGTGATTTAAAAAGATGGGAAGGTGGAAGGAATTGAGAAGGGGATGTAAACTGGTATCAAAGTTTAGCCATGACAAATAAAGACAGAGATACATAAGCAAATATGCCATGGCTCTGACCTCATGAGGAGATTCCAGGTGCTGGGGAAGGATGTGGGAAGAGAAAAATGGAGTGAATCAGAGAATGGGCCTGTGAACGAGGGCGGGGTGGGAGGGGGGCACCTGCAAATACTTGCATGGAGTTCTGACTTTTCACTCTCACTCACGTCCTGCAAAATCATGACAACAATCTTCTGTTTGCATCACTTCCTCCTGTGTGGAGTGGAGGCTGGGGGATAATCTCTCACCTTTCTTCTTGGGTCTTTAACATGTTCCTTCAACCCACTCTGCATCATCCGCTCTGTGCTCAAGCCCAAATGCTACTTTCCAGGCTCACCTAGGTATCCCAACCCATTGGAGCCTCCAGGTGCCACAGGGGAGGAGGGAAGATTGAGTCACTCAGCTCAGGAAGACCTTTCTCAAGGCCCAGACAAGTATGTAGGATTTACTTTGATCACACTCAGCCTCAAGTAATCAATACAACGGTTCAATACAATGAAATCTAGAAAGTGAGTGCTGGTTGTGGTTTTGTATCTTGACAAAACCAGTCTGATGTCTACAATTTTTATAGACTTTTTCTTACGGTCATAAAATGATTGCCTCTACTGTAGACATTGCATCAGCATTTCTTTAGTCTTTCTTTTTGGGTCTAAGAAAGAGAAGGTAGTAGGCCCAAAGATATATTTCCCTTCTACCAGGAAAGAAATATTTCCCAGAACCCCCAACAAGTTTTGACTTATAATTCATTGGACAAAACCATGTGACATAGACATACCTAGCTTTGAGGAGGCTGGAAAAGAGGGTATTGAGATTTCGCACCCTACAAAATGGCCAACAAGAAGATTGAGTAGGTCTATAGACTTAGCCAATTATCCATTAATTTTATTATTGCTGGATGCTCATTCCTAAAATTAAATCAAGGGACCCATCATGAAACTGGTAAGGCCACATTCTGCACATCTCTTCACTTGACCACTGGTAGTTGAGCTGTGGTATGAGTGAGCTAATAACATTGTTCCCATTTAAAAGAAAAGCTTTTAAAGTGGTTTTTTCTCAGGACCACGCATGTCTCCCCAAAAACCCTCAAGTGTCTTTGGTTTACATCAAAGTCCTATCTAATTTTCTCCCAAGAGGAAACCTACCACAATAGTAAAGTTGTATATTTCCACAGGGATTTTCCCTAAACTGTTAATGAGTTGTGACTTCCTTATATGTACAAGCAGACGAGACTGGTGCACTCCAAGCAGGTAGACAGAATTCAAACCAGATGGTTCAAGGAAAGGAAACTGGATTAGCAGATCATTTCAAACACCTCCATGTGTTGACTAAAATCCATAAGGGGAATGACAAAACATGTACCTTATTTTCTCAACAAACTGTGCACCATATTGAATGTTAAACATTATATTGAGGGAGGTGTAGAGCAAGCTCTGGTTTTTCTTTCCTTGTCACTAGAACCATAAGCCTAGTTTTGCCTAATTAATGTATACAGAGAAAAAAAAGAAAAGAAAAGAAAGAAACACATGGCTGCTTCATAAACTCACACCACTGAGGGACCTGTGGTAATCCTCTAGCAATGGCATTTGAATAAATTGGAGGGGGCAAGGGTGTGTCTAATTTCCATGAGTTCCTGTATGGAAAGCAAATCCCATTTTGCTTGATTTTCCAGTTTAAACAATAAACGGTAAGAGTCTCTCATCCCCACCCTTAAACCAACTTCATTGAAACTAGGGCTGATGCAGATTAAGGCATTTTCCAGTACTCAGGCCCCCAAGCCCCTACCCCCCCCACCCCCAGTTTAATTAAAGCCTAATTTGGTTGAGGAGTAAACTGGTATTTACAAATAAGGAGAAAATCTGGTTCCAGTAATTAGAGGGATTTTCTAAATCTTGTCCTCCGTGTTAGAACACCCATTTTAATAGTTAATTAAAGACTCCTTAACCATCCTTTGAAGGAAATTTGAAAAAGAAAGATTAGGGACCTGCCACAAAGACATTTATGACAATAGGGACTGAAATTCTTTGTTAGGTCCTTTAGGGAAAACTAAGGTCTTCATTGACCTAAAATACTTTGAATATGCAAACTTTTTTTTTTAATTTTAACAAAAGAGATACTCATTTGTGAAAGCAAATAAGTATAATTTGAGGGTAGCCCTGCAAATTTTACAGCTGTTCCACAAATATAAGCCAGCTTGCAATCACAAGCCTACCACCGCCATTACAGTTAGGGTAGGTTGGGAGCACAGACATCTTATTCCTTCGGTTTCTCAGGCTACAGCTGGTATGTCAAAATATCAAACTCCTTAGGCCAGGTCTCCAGGTATAAGGAAGAGCAACATTCATTCTTGGAGATTCCATGTGCTTCTCAAATTCGAAATGGGTTTAAACTAAATTGATCAACTGACCAACATTTAACCAGCCTTGTTCTAAGTGCTAGGAGGAATACAGTTGAATACAGTCTAGTCATGGCTTCTCAGGGACTTGACCCTAATTTGGAAGACAAACATTGTCCAGATAATGTTAATGGGAAACACAGAAGATATGCTGGAGGTACAAAGGACAGCATGGGAATGGGGGAAGGAAGAGTGACCAAATGAGCAGCCCTTTTGAAGGTGTGAGTCAAGCTCTTTCCTAATAGGTAGGGAGAAGCAGGTATCCAGAGACTAACATTGCCTAACAAAGAGAACAAGGACACAGGCAGGACAGGGCCATGCACATTCCAGAAAGAGCCTGGAGATCCCTGGGGGTGGAGCTCTGGGTTCTTAGGGCTTGGGGCTGGGAGGGGGGGAAAGAAAGCATGAGGTCAGCAAAGACCATGTTGTGGAGAGAAGTTGGCCAAGAAGTGTGTTTCATTCCATGGAAAAAAAGGTTTTGAGGGGATTGAAGTAACTGGATAGGGGTCAAAGGGAGTCACGTAAAAGACCAGTTCTTGTGTTACAGCTCACCGCTGGGGCAGCAGCACCCAAAAGTGTTCTCTAAGGAAGGAGGTCTTCAAATAGTGATACTTACACTTTAGGGGACCCACAGACTTTCCAGGGGGTACAGATGCTAAATAAAATATTTGAAGGGAATCAATTTCTAGATCTTCAACTCCTCTATGTCCTCTTTGGGTTTTTTTTATTTTTTTATTTTATTTTTGGTGTCCTATAGGTTCTACATGTCCTTTTCTAAAACTGCCTGATTGCCCAAATCACACTTGAAAAAGAAAGACATACCCTTCTCTTAAGCCAGATCTTTCTATGGTGGGCTGATTTTTCATCAAGTCACCATAGGGGCTTCCTTTCTTGTCATCTCAGTTCCATCTGTAAAGAATGAAATTTTACCTTTGAGGGAAGTTCTGAATTTGGAATCATCATTGCAGTATAGATTAGTGACACTGATCATTCAAATGTTCTTAGAACATTTCCTAGAATTATCAAACTTTTAAAGAAAAAACCCATAAGTAGGAATTCTGATTGAAACAGCATTTCAGGAAGTCACCTAAAATCTATTTTCTAAAATCTATCATAAAATATTTACTTTAATTACAGTCAGTTCTCATCTTATTTCAAATTATAACATGTTTAATGTTTTCCACCTCGTGTTTACAAAGAGCATACTTCTTTATTCTTTTTTTTTTTTTTTTTACTTTAAGCTTGTTTATTTATTTTAAGAGAGTGAAAGAGAAATCAAGGGAGGGCAGAGAGAAAGGGCGAGAGAATCCCAAGCAAGGCTCTGCAGTGTCAGCACAGAGCCCGACACGGGCCTCCATCCACAAACCAACTAAGACACCCAGGTGCCCCAAGAATGTACTTCTTTAAATCCAGGATGATAATTTTAGATGTTAACTCTACCAGAGAGTACATAGCTTTTGGAAAATCTTTTGGGAGTCCCCGAGCAAATAAATGAGTTTTTAAAAACCTCGTTTCTTTGGGATGTCATTATGAGTTGGGAATGCAAAGTCCTGGGAAGGGGGGGAGGTTGGTTTCTGTGGTAAAGTAAAGTTTAAGAAATGCTGAGTTGAGGTGGAGCAGGCCTCAGAGAGTTTAATATGCGAATGGGTATTCTCTGAGAGCTGTAGGATTCAGTTTCTCCCAGATGTTGGCTAGAGGAGGCGGGCAGCACCATGGGGTAACTTGAAAGCATTTTATTTATTTATTTTTTTAATATTGGCTGTTAAATTTTTTCAATAGTTTATTACCAAGTTGGTTTCCATATAACACCCAGTGCTCTTCCCCACAAGTGCCCCTCTCCATGACCATCACCACCACCCCCTTCGGAGAAGGACAGATACCATATGTTGTCACTCATAGGTCTAACAGGAGAAACCTAACGGGACCATGGGAAAAGGAAAGGGCGGGGGAAGAGTTGGGGAGAGGGAGTGAGGCAAATCATGAGAGACCTTTGAATGCTGAGAAGGGGAAAGGAGAGCATTTTAAACCTTCCCCTCAATAATCTCCATCACAACAACCTCCCCCAGCCACCACCCCCAAAACATAAACTGAGTAAACAAAGTTATCGGTGCTATAAACATGAGCTTGAGGTAACGTGCTGGAGCCTGTACAGATGGGCCCCTACTAGCAATGTGGGCCCAACTGGCAGAAAATATGTCCTCTAAGAATAAGGTTCTAGAGCAGTAGTTCAACTCAACCCTGGTCATCACAATGTCGTGCCAGAGAACATGGCTGTTGAAGCAAATGTGAGTAAAATGATAGGCCCCTAAATTACCTATGTATTTCTTTTTTTAATGTTTATTTATTTTGAGAGAGAGAGAATGAGTGGAAAAGAGAGAAGGAGACAGAGAATCCCAAGCAGGCTCCATGATACAGGGCTCGATGCCATGAACCATGAGATCATGACCTGAGTCAATCAAGAGTTGGATGTTAAACTGACTGAGCCACCCAGGTGCCCCCTCCTCCGTATTTCCCTTATAATATCCGGAGGTGCAAATTAGATATTTTTCCTGCTGAATTATCTGGAAATTTGCTTCAGTTCTTAACATTATTTTGTATGAATTTGTGCTACCTCTGTTCATAGAATATTTTAGGTCATTCCTGGTTTGGTCCTTATTAGTGTCATATTCTTCATACCACGAAGTGCATAGAAAATAGCCATCTAGCTAGAGGCATGGACCAAAAGTAGAGACTACCCCAAGATAACAAATTCCTTCACATATCACCAGTTTATACTACAGATCAGATCCTATCACTTACATCTATTTCACATGGTATGGATTTCCAAAATAATCCAGAATTCTTGCAAGTATTCTTTGCCCCTATTAAACAAGATTCTAAACGTATACTTTTGTTGTCCATATAATGCCCCCTAACCCCTCCAATTTAGTTAATTCTCTGAATATAAAGATGTCTTTTCAATTCCTAAATTAATAAACGTTCTTGTTTGATATCAATGTAACAAGATAACCTGTTGATTGACCGAAACTTTGACTTTTCAACTGAGTATTCGCCTTTGTGTCTGATAATGACATATGTCATTGTGCAAAACAGAAAGGCCATCTGGCAGGAGCTGCTCTGCCAGATAAGGAGGAATGTCACTATTCTTACAGCAGTGATACTCAATACTGAACTGTGATGAATGCTGTAAAAATGAATGGTTCCCCAATGCAACGTGAGCTTCAGATGCAAGCTTCGTATCTCCCTTCGCACATCTGTGCTGTCTCTGCACGATGACTAGTGTTTCTGACATAGCCTTCCCTTGCCTCGCGGTTCCAAAGAGCAGTGGGAAGGATTTGGATAATTCGCTGCTGCAGGGTAAGCAACATATAATTTCAGAAATGAAATGGAAGCCCCCTTTCAAAAGACAGTGTGATTGTCTATGAACTTTCTTTTATTATAACACATCATTACATTATTTTGTAAATACATATTTTCCAAGCCATCTGTTTTGTCTGCTTCACTGAGAGCTCCTCAAGGACATGGGCTGTGTGGTCCTTATTTATCTTCAAACCCTGAACAGCCAGCACAGAGACTGACCCAAAGTAGACACTCCGTAAATATTTGTTAAATGAATGAATGGAAGAGGGAATGAACAAATTATGAAGGAAGGAAGGAATTCTTCTTTAAGTTTATTTATTTATTGAGAGAGGGAGAGCGAGAGAGCAGCAGAGAGAGAGAGGCAAAATCCCAGGCAGGTTCCGCACTGCCAGCGTGAAGTCCCACACAAGGCTCCAACTCACAAATGGTGAGATCATGACCTGAGCGGAAATCAAGATTCAGATGCTTAACTGACTGAGCCACCCAGGCGCCTCTGAGTCCCTTTCTTCCTCTGGATGCAGCAGTCTGATAAATCTAAGAACCATGTATTATTATGACCTGTCTGCCCCACAGTGCGACAGATAACAACTGACGTTTCTAGGTCTTAGAAATTTGTTCTGCCCTATATTCTCTGACCAGCTGGACTCAGATTTGTAGCCCATTCAATACTGAGCTCTCCCAAGCCTAGCTGCACTTTTTGTACTTTGCTATGTAACGTCACTTTTCTTCCAAATATTTCTGGTGATGATGATCATCCTTAAATCTACATTTCTCCCCAACTTACCTTCCCTGTCACTTTGAACACACACCAATATCTTCTGTCTTTATTGCCTATATGTGCTATCCATTCTTCGTTAGAAAAAAAATGTATCTTTTTGTTTCCTTTTTTTTTTTTTCTTCTCTGTAATTCATTCCTGGGTCATGGGGTCTAAAAGCTGAGCCCTGAACTTGTACTGAGTTCCCACGGCACTTCCTCAGCCGGTCTGCCTGGTGCTATCTCTAAAACATTCCTAGAATTGCTCCTTGCTGAGACAGAGGCCCATGTGCACACCTTAATCTCGGTTTCTCTTGACAGTTCCAATTTTTCCTTATATGGCCCACATACCTCCCTATTGTCTGAAGGTCTACCGGTGAAAATCCTGCGTCTGTTCGCCATCCAAGAAGTGCACGTATCACTTCCTTGGTTGGTCTCATCGTCTCTGACATCTTGGGACTTCACTAGGCTGGCTTCCATCTTCAGACCTAATACTACTTTTCATGCTATTTAGTTAGAGCCAGCAATCACAAGTGGAGACTCGTGCTTTGTTTTGGTTTTCCCTGGTTCTGCTACTGACATGATAAAAAGCTGGAGACAAGATATTGAACTTGACTCTCTCAGCGAGTATAAAGCAGGGATTTAAAAATACTTGGCAATCATCCTACTTTGCAGTGTAGCTCAAAGGCAGAATGAGTCTAAAACCATCGTAAAGAGTTTATTATTATGGACCCCTCTTAGCAGTACTATCATTTGACTGATCATTGTAACCACGCTCATAATGATATAAAAAATATATTAGCAGGCACAGAAGCTCAGAAAAGCTCTATTATCATTGTCTTGAAGAATTATCTACCCACTGTGCACCCTTCCTTCTCTAAACCCTGCTGGAATCTTTTTAGCAAGCATAAAAGTGCCCAGCAGTTAATTTTTATCTTACCATATTCTGTGGGTTAGCTTTGTCCTGAAGAGATTACAAAGCCTTTGGAAATGAGGCTTATGCTTGATCCTTCTCCGGAAGTTCTGCAGGATGAGCTCCAGGACAGGTCATGTAAGTTCTCATTAACACTTTTTGACTAGCATTATGATTTCATCCTAATGATTCCCTTTATTGTATAAGTGAATATGTAAATAAAGATGGCTTATGATTTAATGAGATTGAAAAGTTGAAAAAATACCAAGTTCAATACCTTTTCTTTTTATGTCTCTGGAAAAGAAATTGCTCCAAACTCTCCCAACACCCTGAATTCAGTCCCAACGCTCCCTCTGTACTTAATAAATTCCCCCAAGATCTCTCTGCTCCCTACTCCCCTGCTCTCAGGGGTTGATGCTGAGCGCAATCAGCCCCAGACTCCTCACTCTCATGGGTCAACCTCTGAAAATGCCATATGTATCAAAGACAGTAGACCCAGTTGGCACGATGTCTTCCACGCACATCTCCACTGTCGCTGTACTGGCTTTGTGGTCTCACTCCTCTTGTCTGCTGCTGGAGGGAGGGAGGATTCGAATTTACTGGGCATCTGCACTAGGCCAGGGACTTTTCTACTGGTTGCCTTACTGTGTGTGTGTGTGTGTGTGTGTGTGTGTGTGTGTGTGTGTGTGTGTCTGTGTGTGTGTGTGTCTTCCAAAATCTTCCTCCCTCCCTCTCTTCCTCGCCCCTCTCTCCTCGAGGTAGGCTTGGGAAAGTGATGTACTGGTAAATGTGTACCAGCCAGTCCGGTGGACGGAGCCCCGGTTTGCACACTGGCAATTGTCATGGTGTAATGAGTATCCCTATGGCTGATTGCAAGTTATGAATGTGGCATCCCTGAATGTGGAGGAGGGACCAGACATATGCAATCTGTTCCAGAGAGCAAGATGGAGCAGGCTCTGGTTTGGGGTAAGAAGAAGTAGCTCTGTAGCTCAAAACTCTCTTTCCCAAATTTTGTGTGAAATCAGCTCATAAAGACTGAACACAAATTTTGGCTTTTTTTGGGGGGGGGAGCTTTCCAGTTTTATTTATTTTTTAATTTTTTTATGTTCATTTATTATTGATACAGAGAGAAACAGCATGAGTGGGGGGCGAGGGGAAGGCAGAGAGAGAGGAAGACACAGAATCTGAAACAGAATCTGTGCAGATATCTCAGAGCCTGATGCGGGGCTCGAACCCACGAACCGTGAGATAATGACCCAGGCCGAAGTCGGGCGCTTAACCGACTGAGCCACCCACCTAGGAGCCCCAAGGGCTTTCCAGTTTTAAAATCCAGCTCTATTCCCCTGTTACATGTGAAGGTCTAAGTATTCACCCTGAAAGGCAGCAGAATATACCACTACAAAACATTCCATCCTCTGCTCAAGTTTTTTTACTGCACAAAGGCCGCCTTCACTTGCAAATAGCATTTTTCTCCAGTTTCTTCAATACAAAGCATGCACGGCAGTTTTAATGAAAGGCACTTAATAAAAAATAAATAATACCTTAAGACCATTCATGCCATTCACGAATATGACTTCCTGACACTGCTAGAGCTGCCAGCTAGCCCATGAGCTAATGATCCTGTAAATTTCCTTTTCTTTCCCAGTGTGGAGGTGAGATCTAATTTGAAAGATTAAAATCTTTGCATGATTACAGTATATGGTAATTGTTAAGCTCTGTAGTTACATGCTCAATAGCTACTAAGTGCAAAGAATTACAGGTGATTTGTGCTTGTAAGATAAATTCCAAGAATTTTGCTTTTACAAAAAGGCAAGGAAGTGGAGGTGGCAAACAACAGATATGCTAAGTGGAGCGATTTATCATGAACTCCAGGAAAGAGGGACTTAGGGGGTCTCTGGATTCACAACAGGACTTCCTGTGCATGTGCATTTCTTCAGTTGTGCTAAACTTCACTTACATAAAGGCCCTGCTCAAGTGGATAAAGTTATCGAGGGGGTAGAGAGCCTAAATTTTGGAGGAGTACCAATGTCTGCTCACCTCCCCATAGAGAAACCGGGCAAACTGTTCATCACTTTCAGAGACGAAAGCCAAGGCCAATCTTCTTGAACTCAATACTAGTGCAAGGATAGGATATTACTTATGTATATGTTTATACTTGTTTAAGGAAAAAACAGTAAGGCTTTTCGTTTTTATGCTTCCAACTCCACCACTGTTTGGTTTTGTGCCAAACATTCTTTCTCTACCTTAGTAGACCACACCGGAAAATGCATTCATTAAACTAATATTTATTCAGCACCCAGTGCATACCAGGCTCCTGTTCTTGGCATTGGGGACATGATGATAAATAGAATAGATAAGGTTTCTGCTCTCATGGATTCCGAGTCCAGCAGGAAATAAGGATTTACTAATACTTACAAGTACTCCTTATAAGTCCTAGGAAAGATAGGGTGGTGCGCTATGAAGCGTATAGTGTCTCTCCCAGGTTTTGGCACTGAGGAAGGCATCCATGAAGAAGTGACGCTTAATTTGAAACCTTAAAGAGGAGGAGGTATGATTCGCTCAGAAAAGGGTGGGAAAGTGCAAAGCCAGCCTTTCTCCAGGCAAACAACGCAAAGGGAGTTTGCAAAGCTATTAATGCCTTTCTTTGAAGTGCCCCTTCCTTCGAAGCCATGAAGATCCCCAGCGCAGTTTGCTTGTTGTAGCTAAGATACTTCTTAGTTTTCTACTTATAACTCCTAATATTACTGGGAGCTGCAGGCATAATTCTAAGAGAACAAGAAATGTCAGACCTGGCGATCCTGGGCCTTTCTGTAGACAGGCAATAGTGAGTCACTAGAAATTAAAACCCAGAATGGCCTAGGAGTGGCTTATTCTAGCAACCATTCTGCGGAAGTATCCAGGAGTCTGGCTGCCCCAGTAAAGAGAAGGGGACATGCAGGCAGGCCGGAGAAGGAGGGTGGGGTGTGTGGACAGCACAGCATCAGGCTGAGATCACACAGCGCAGCTCATGGAATGGTGGTTCACAGAGCCATTTCAGTCAGTCCTGTCCTTGGAAGGCCACATAGGCAAATGATAACTAGATAATTGTCACTTTTATGTCTCATGTTCTATAGTAATAACACAGTGTAAACCACATAAACCTCCAGTTTTTTTGAAAACTTACCTGGTAAGATTTTCCATGTGACACCAGGACAGGAGCCTGCCTATTTACTTCTCTTAGTGTATATTGTAACATGTTATTAATAGTTTTTAAATTTATAATTTTTGAAGTAGGGTGTTTGTGGTGTGTTTTTTTAAATGTTTATTTGTGTCTGAGAGAAAGCGATAGAGCACAAGCAGGTAAGGGGCAGAGAGAAAGGGAGACAGAATCTGAAGCAGCCTCCAGGCTCTGAGTTGTCAGCAGAGAGCCTGATATGGGGCTCGAACTCACGAACCACGAGATCATGACCTGAGCCAAAGTCAGAGGCTTAAACCAACTGAACCACCCAGATGCCCCAGTTTTGTTTTTGTTTGTTTAAAAAAAACACAAAACAAAACTCAGAGGGGCGCCTGGGTGGCTCAGTCAGTTAAGCATCCGGCTTTGGCTCAGGTCACGATCTCTTAGTTAGTGAGTTTGAGCCCTGCGTCGGGCTCTGTGCTGACAGCTAGCTCAGAGCCTGGAGCCTGCTTCAGATTCTGTGTCTCCCTCTCTCTCTGACCCTCGCCAGTTCGCACTCTCTCTCTCTGTCTCTCAAAAATAAATTAAAAAACATAAAAAAAAACTTAGAAAAGTAAGCAAAAAGGAAACATATGATACATGGGCTACATCATCATCCAAATAAAACCAGAGTTTATATTTGCGCTTATTTATTTTCAGCCATCTGTCTTATACATCATTTTTGGGTTTTGCCCTTTCTTCTTCTTAACGTAACTAATTTAATTACTCTACATATGACTCTGAGAGCTGTTTTATTTTTTTATTGAAGCGTAGTGCTACATCAGTTTCAGGTGTACAACATAGGATTCCACCTCTCTAGACGTTGTGCTCTGCTCTCCCCCAGTGTAGCTACCATCTGTCACCATTATCGCAGTGCCAGGGACTATTCCACACCATATACCCTTCGTTCCCAGGAGAGCAGTTTTGTTTTTACTTAACATTCTAACATAAACATCTCCCTCCTTATGACATATCTTGTCAACATTACATTTAATGGCTGCACAGCATTCCATCAAGCTGATATGCCATTGTTCACCGTCCACCCGTCTGTCACTGGGCACTCGGGGTTTGGAGAGCGTTCATTTTAACCTGAATCTTTCTCACTAAGTCCTTCCATAGTAAGGACTCTCGGATGTGGCATAACTGTGTCAAAAGTGTCAGCCATTTTTTTAAAGTAGGGTTCACACCCAGCACAGAGCCCAGTACAGCGCTTGAACTCACAACGCTGAGATCAAGACCTGAGCTGGGGTGGAGAGTCGGACACTTAACCGACTCAGCGACCCAGGCTCCCCAAAGGTATCAGCCTTCTAAGGGTTCTTAAAATGTGTAGTCTAGATTATGCCTTAAAATATTGTGTGAGTTTATGCTCCACTGACAATGTCTGAAAGTGCTGTTCTGTCACACTTCTGTCAGTTCTCTCTCTTTCTCTCTGTCTGAACTTTCACTAATTTGTTAGGCAAAAAAAAAAAAAAAGATCCTAGGTTTATTTATTTTTTTGATTGCAAGAGAGAGAGAGATAAAGCAGGGCAGGAGCAGAGAGAGGGAGAGAATCTCAACCAGGCTGTGTGCTGTCATAGCACAGAGACCCACATGGGGGTCAGACCCACACACTATGAGATCATGACCTGACTTGAAATCAAGAGTCAGATGTTTAATGGACTGAGCCACCTAGGCGCCCTCCCATGTTTTTTATTAGTTTTATTTTCTTTGATATACCGTCTATTCATGTTCTTTGTCCATTTTCAATTAGCCCCCTTTTATGCTTTTGGGGGAAAAAATCACTCAGTTTTTGCTTTAAAATTTTAAACATATATAATATTTTCTTTCTTTCTTTCTTTCTTTTTTTTTGCTGTTAATTCTGAACCAGAATACATAATATGATTTCATTTGAGATGCTATTTAAACACCAGTCCTTTTTATTTCAGATTAACTCAACCACTCTGAGACAGACTCTACAATGTATCTTTTTACCAGGTTCACCTCTTTTCTTACTTATATTCTTATAGCTTGCCTTCTTGCCTAAAAGAGTACATGGATGTATACTAGTGTATATATATTTTTTTACATTCATGTACAATGTGCAGGCAGAAACAAAAAGAGGGGATCAAATTTAATTTGCTCTCTTTCATTTTAGTCACCAGTTCAATAAAATATTTAAGTTATAGGTACCAATTATGTATGATATCCTTGTCCTTAGAAATAGAGAAAGTTGAGAACTGAATGTAAAATAAAAGTACTAAGTAAAGAGAGACTTTAATTTTTTTAAAAGCAAGCATGTAATTTTTAAAAAATAACTATTTGGAAGGTTGCATATTCATTTCACGGAGAATATCTTTTTAGAATCTTCATTTGTAATTGCCTTTGGAATTAGTTTCCTGGTCTCCTTCATTTTACCACCAATGATATCACCCAGGTTTATTATCATTCTTTGTCACCTGTTTTGATGTAATCTACTTTGAGAGGGTTCCAATGGTAAAGTTGCGTTCCTCTCAAGGACTATAGGTTTGCCATGATGCATCTGTCCATTTCAGTCCACATTCCCGAGACTATAAGTGCAAATCTAAGAACTAAAGAAGGGAGGAGGTTTTGGGTAATGGGACATCCTTATAATGAGCGTAAGGCACCTAAAGGTGCCTACTTTGACCAAGTCCAGGTTCACCTGCCTCCATCGGTGATGGTAGAGATGCACATGAGCAGATACACTGTGCACAAGCAGTACTACCAAATGCAATGGCTCTGCTTCTTGAATGTGCATTTGAAAAGTCCATTTTGAGTCCTAACTTGAAGTCCAAATACTAAGAATTGCTGGTATTACTTAAAAAAAAAAGATAAGTTGCATACAATCAGGATAAAACTGAAATTAGGCTGCATCATATCAGATTTACAGATTTGCTACAGTTAACAGTGTGCACACCATTTTGAGCATCACTTTTTCTAATGCGACTATGAAGGTGTAATACCACAATTTAGAAAATTATCCCTCTGTAGTCCTTTGAGTGTAGAATGGCACTTATGTCCATACACATTTGTTCAGAAATTCCTAAGATACTCATATTTTGAGGTAGAATCAGCAGTGTGCTCGATTCTTCATTTAAAAAACAATCCAGGGGCATCCTGGCAACAATGAACTAATGTCTTGGGAAAGTCAATAATTTCTTCTCTTGCAAGAAGAAACCCAGTGCATCAGAAAAGTCATCAGCAAAATTATAAAAAGATATGTGCCAGCTGTTTCCAGCAGCCACAGAAGAGGGGACAGAACAAAATAAATGTTTGCCACATGTTGAGAGACGAGTGATAATGGAAAATATTCATAAACAAATGACTAACACTTGTCAGTATGTTATTCAGGTGCACGGATAAAACACATCCATCTCCTTAGCATGGTCTCTTCTGGATGCAAATGACTCTAAGTCTCGGGCAGTCATTTCCAGACTCTTGTAATTCTTTATACAGACCCGACCATCACTGGTGTGAGCAGTTCTGCTGCACAAGCACTTTACAACTAAATCCTAACATATGAATTAGCATAAAGCATCTCTCGTAAGATAATTCATAGCAAAGCTTTCCTTTTCAATTTCCCAGTTGGTGTGGCTGTCGTTTTATAATTCAAATCAGCTTGGAAATCTTTCTCCTTCTCTCTCATTCCATTTCCTAGGTCCTTGTCCTGCCATTTGTCATCATTTCCCTTAGGCAGGCTACTCCCGCCGTGTTTGCTGGAGCCAACTGTTTGATGTAGGAGGAAAGGAATACACAAGGTCTGCCCCACTAAGGGTCAAATGAAGCTTGTGAGAAAACAGCCATTTCTTTTGCTTATATGTAAGCAGGTAAGATAGATTACTTCCCCCTGAATCCACGGTCTTCTCCTGAAATTCAGCTTTGTCGAAGCAAGAAGCAACTGCGGAAATGCAGCGGGCAGTAAAATTCTGACTAAATAAAGGGAACCCAGGATGCCCACAACCCTTCCCGGATGCTAGTCAGTCAGTTATAGATAAACTAGATTGTGGCTTGGACGATCCAACCCTAGAGTGTGACCTCCCAGGGTTAATGGGAGAGCCGGGGAGCCAGCCGTCAAGGCTGTGAGATCCCATTTGTGACTTTCGCTCTTGACCATGTGTGCACATAGCTGTGTGGTCTCTTTAATTTGGGCTGGTTTGTTGAAATAGGGATCTAACAGAAATTGCCAGGTCTCTTGCTTTTAAAACACCTTCAAAACACCTAAACAGAAGCAGAGGATTAACTAACTGAGTTTTCAGAAGAAGGGGTATTACTCTTGGAGAAAAATGGAAATTTGTGAAAGTATTTTTGATTGTCACACGGATTGGGAGACACCACTAGCATTTAGTGTGTGGGGCTAGAGGTGGTAAACACTCGGAAAAGTGTGGGATCTGGTCCCCATGGCAAGGAATTTTCCCATATCCATCCCTAATCTCAAATAAATGTCTGCTTATGTAAGTGAAAATCTTGATAAATTAGCTGAGTCTCATATCTAACTCCATTTAACATATAAACACAAAATATTTTCTTCACAGATTTATTACACATTGAATTTTCCAAAAATGAAAGCACCGTGTGCAAATACTTGTTCTGTGTGGAATTTCCCCAAGAACTGATCACCTTTTCAGCAGATGGATGACATTTACATCTAATGACAATGTATCAGTCTGCATATGTAACTGTCACATTCCAGTATGGATACATATATACTTACTTAGCCCTTATTTCAAAATGCCCAATATAAAGGGAAAGTGTTGACAATATTCAATCGAGTATTACTTTCTCTTAAGCCCAAACTAATTCATTACAAATAGTTCGAAGTATCTGACCACTTCACATCTTTTAGTTTAGTCCTGCTGGAAATATGTATGCTTTTATGATGAATTACTTTACTATTATTTTTCCTTTCTATTATGTTTGTGCTGGACCCCGGTGGCCCCTTCCCAGGTCCCCACTTTAGGGCTCCCACGGCTGCTTGAGCGTTGACTGCTGTGACCTCTGACAGCCCATAGCTGATGGCCACCACCCTTCCCAGCCACCGCTCTGGTCTCCAGATGGCTGACTGCTCCCCAGGACCCGCCCGCACCCATTGACTGTCACTGAAGGGCAGTGGGTGGTGGTAAGGCTCTGGTTGGGCACAACTCTCAGGATCACCCCCGCTCCAGAGCTCCCTGTGAGATCTGCTGAGTCACTTAGGAGATTGCCTCGAAGCACAGCCCAACTTTTACCTCAGCCAGTCCTGCTTCCCCCTCTCTCCTTCACGTGTTAACCCCGAGGGGACGTCTGATACACTTCCTGCCTCCTCACGCTGTCCGGGAACCCGACACAGAGCACGATAACGGTTATTGGACATTGGGCAGTATGTTTTCTGGCGATTTTAATTTAGGATAGTGAAGAGGAAAATTATACAATATTTGTAATAAAAGGAAAACAAGGCACTTCCTGTGATTGGCATGAGGACCTCTGGACTAGGTGATCTCCCCACAGGCCCCCTACCTTAAGACTCTTGGCCATAGGGCAGAGACACCCCTTGCTTCAGAGGGCTTCAAGTACCAAGACTCAGTATGACACCTCGTGTGACTGTCTCTCACGTAAGGGAATAAAATACTAGTCCTGTATACACCACCCCTGCTCATCAGTACCTCCTGCCACACCATGTCATACTTCATGTCCCTCAGGAAGTCCTCACAAATGTGAGGCACAGACAAAACCCAGCAGTGCTCACCCTTCCTGCAGTCCTGGTGCCTCACATCCAAAAGGCTCTGCGCACCTTCAGCTCTGAGAGACACCAGCTGCCCAGGGAGATAACCAGCTGGATCAGCAGTACCAGGCTCTTGGTCCTTTGAGATTTTGTTTTAGAGGAAATATGGTCTTAATTCTTAATACCATGGTATTGTAGTTCTCCCTGTCAACTGAAAAAGATTCACACAGCCAGAGGAGAGCTGGAGTGTGCATGGTGCAGGGAGACGAGGGTGGTGGTGGGAGAGAGAGAGGGAAAGAGAAAGAGAGAGAGAGAGAGAGAGCGAGAGCAAGAGCGAGAGCGAGCACATGTGCTTTTGTTGGCCTAAAGGACTACAGAAGAGGACAATCCAAAGGCAAGACCAGCGAGTGCTGATTTGTTCCTCAGGTCTAACTTTCTGGCCAGGCTGCCCAAAATCAGTGATTCAAAATCCCCTGAAGGTACTAGTCTTGCCAGACACCTGCAAAGTGTTCTTTTACACTCAGTGGAGCCAGAACAAGAAGCATCTCCCTGGTTTTGACTCCATTCAAATCCATTGCTGATGGACTACTCCAGCGTGCCTCAGGGTCATCAGCTATCACAGTCAGTGTACAATGGTCATTACAGACCAACGTCATGACCTGTGAGTTTGAACCCAGTGCCACGGTGCCGGCACGCTGGCTGCCTCCAGGCCTTCGAGGCTGTCTGTCTAGTCACTCAGCAGCCCTTCTTTCACTCTTCACCTGTGATACCGGGATGCTGGTCAGAGTTTCCACCTCTGGTTCCTCCTATGGGTGTGGTGATAATTAAAGCAATAATGTTTTTCAAGTATGGAGACATTCCAGATTAAAGACACTACCTAATTGAACACATTCTGCAGCTAGTGACATGGGGTGATGTAATTGCAAGCTAGGAGAATAAGATCAAGCCAAGTGTCTCTGCCTTGCTCTCATGATTTAGGGGTTCTCTGCTGCAATTAATTTTTTTAAAAGCCCTACTCCCCAAGAAAGAAGACATCAGTTTAAGAAAGAAAGGGTTTTTTTTTTTTTTTGAGAGAGAGCAATAGAGTGTGAGTAGGGGAGGGGCAGAGAGAGGGAGACACAGAATCTGAAGCAGGCTCCAGGCTCTGAGCTGTCAGCACAGAGCCCAACGCGGGGCTCGAACCCACGAACTGTGAGAGCATGACCTGAGCCAAAGTCGGACACTTAATGGACCAAGCCATCTAGGCACACCAAGAAAGAAAAGTTTTTATTCACTCAACTTCCATTTCCTCAGTAAACAAACAAGTACATTTTTACTGCAGTCACTTCATTCAAAGCTAAAAATAGAGTTTAAAAATGGCACCTCTATTTGTTCATAATGCCATTTTTTTAAATAAAAAATTTCATGTTGCTCTTAAAGGCAGGAAGATACGTAAGGTCTACTGGTTAACCTGAGTCAATGCTTTGCATGTCCATTTTCTTCTCTCCTATGTACTATCAGCATACTATTCTGCTACGCATCTGCTCTGCTGCTCGATGCATCAGTTCTTGACTGCACATCTTACATTCGTGGCAGTGGTGATGGACAGAGATCCTGGCACAACACTGTGAGAGGTTGGGCGGAGCCAGGGTTACAGACCATAATGGTGATATCAAATGCATTGCAAAGGCATCAAGTAGAGTCTTTTGGAGGTCTGAGCACTTTGCCAACCAGCTGCGCTTCTGGAAAATAAAGCTTATGAGAGTTAGTTAGGAAGTTCTGTCCATAGCCAAGCCACTGTGAATATGCTTATTGATTGCATCCATTCAAATGTTTGGAACTCAGAATCAAATGGGCAAAAGACCCCAAAAAAAGGCAGTTAGAAGTGAAGTACAAGTGTTTACTGGACAACTTGAATCGAGGAGACCAATAGAATGTGAAACAGGAAAGAACAAAGACCATGTCTTGTTGGATATGTCTGCAGAGCATGTAAGACATAGGGTAGGTCAGAGTGCCTACTGATTCCTAATGTCCATATATCCATCCCCCTTCCAGAGGAAAAGAGAACACAATTTGGAGAACATTCACATGGAAAGAACTGGAGGACACATGAAGAGAAAAACGCAAGTTGCAGATTAATAGGTATAGTGTGATTGATTCTGCCTGCTCTCTCCCTACACCAGATTCATCAGAAACCACATGTATGGTATTAGGGATCAAATGTATCTGAGCCACACCATTTTAGGGGCCAGCGTAAAAGCTGTACTCATCCAGGTTAACCCCCTCTCTGGAAAGATGGGTCTCAAATTTCAAACAATTCTTGCTTATCAGCATTTAAACATAAGTCATTCTTACAGGCTTTCAGACGTTTGTTACATAATAAATGGCTTAACTGGGGATCTATTCTGATTCTTATTTTTCAAAAGCTGGGTGGTTCTTCCTAGTAGCACCTAGTTTTTCCTTTGGGCCTCTGGCACATTTCCGGGGACCCTCCCATCACAGGTGCTGCTGCATCAAGCCCCAAACCTCACCTCAAAAAATATTTCTTCAAATTCCCTGGAAAATATTCCCATCTGGAATTATGATGATCAAGTTCAATAACAAGGCAGTGTTTACTGCTATTTAAACAAATCTAGTTTTATGCACCGTGGTATAAAAGGAATAGCCCGAGTTATTCAGATCTTTTAATTTTGGTAAAAAAGAGAAGTTTGAAATTATTTTTATCCAGCTGAAACATGAAAGCTCTCCAGTCAATTTTTTTCTGCATTTAAAAAACTTCATCTGTCATTCCTCCTTCACTTAAATTCTGAGGATGAATTTGCAGCAAGGCGTGTGGCTGTCAGGGATTCTATTTCAGTTCCTCAGTAACACTTCAAGTGGGTGAAGGACAGCACTCCGGCGGTTTAACTTGTCTCCTGCTGTTAACATTTCAACAGAAGGGGCTCTTCAAGGGATCAGTTAATAACTCTCAAATTACAAATATCTTTATGACATCAAATGGGAGGCCCCAAATGTTTCTTTTTTTTTCCTGTAACTAATTTGGTTTCTTCTTCTTCCTTAAGACACTTCAGTGAATCACAGCGATGAGCTAAAGGCTGAAAACAATGTGTCAGCTTTTTAATGAGCTTTCATTACCACCACAGAGAATTAAGCATGGGCCCAGAGTCCAGATTCAAGGTCGGCCTCAAGCCCCAGACTGATGATCAGCTCTGAGCCCATGATATCACGAGAGCTTCATCTCTGGGGGTAGAGAACAGGTGCAGAGAAAACATGCATGGAGCACTAAAGAGGAACTTCCAACTGTTTGACTGGGCCCCAGCTCAGATGACCCTCAGTCATTTCCTTTTCTTTTTAATTAAAAAAATTTTTAATGTTTCTTTATTTTTGAGAGAGAGAGAAACAGAGTGTCAACTGGGGAGAGGCACACACACACACACACACACACACACACACACACAGAAGCAGGCTCCAGGCTCTGAGCTGCCAGCACAGAGCCCGATGTGGGACTCAACCCCACAAACCGTGAGACCAAGACCTGAGCCGAAGTCTGAGGCTCAACTGACTGAGCCACCCAGGTGCCCCCACTTTCAGTCATTTCCTACGGTCTCCAGTTTGGCCAAAGGACCCGGAAGCAGGATGAGGACTTCAGCCTGCAGTGGGTGCATTGGCTCCGTTCTGGCCGTGGCCATAGTACCACGGGACTGGCGTCAGCTGCCATCTTCTCCAAGCCGCTATCATGCTCTGGCCATCCTCTAACACTGCACACCAGAAACAGGAAACCGACCTTAAAGAAAGACACTTGCTGTGTGGTCAGGTTAAATAATAACCTGAAGGTGACCAATGTGGGCTTCCTGCTGCTTCCAAAGCAGGGAGGCCCTTGCAAATGCATTCAATCACTATACTTTTCCTGAGAAACATTATAGCCATGGGGGCGGGGGGGGGATGGGAGAGAAATAACTATGGTGCTCTGTGTTCCGTGTGCTTGGTATCTATTTAATAATAATACTCAAAAGGCCCCGTTGGAAAATCTTGAATAGATGCAATAGTTGTTCTTTTAAAAATGATCACAAAGTGCTAGGCCATAGTACAGAACCGCATTATTTTAAAATGCGCATTAGAGCACCTGGGGGAGCTCAGTTAGTTGAGTGTCCAACTCTTGATTTCAGCTCAGGTCATGATCCCAGGGTTGTGGGATCGGACTCTGTGCTAAGTGTGGAGTCTGCCTGGGAGTCTCCGGCCCCCCACCTCTCTCTCCCCTCCCCCTTTGCCCTTCTTCCCTGCTCACGATCTAGCTAGCTCTCCCTCTAAAAAATGAAAAAATAAATAAATAAAACAAAATGCACATTAAATGGATCCCAGATCCTTTTGTTCAAAATTCCCAGATAAGAGGAGTAGTTTGTACTCAAAGAAACCAGGTCTACTTCCTCCTCAGAGAATGAGCTTTTAGAACTAGTAAGACGTTAGCAAATAGCCCATCTGAGCCACAAAGAAAAATAATGGTTTTGTTTTGTTAACATGGAGAAGTGCCATTACCTTTAAGGCTTCATTATAGATGGCTCAGGGAAGATTGCTACTGCTATTAGCCAGAATGTTCTAATTGGATATTAGCTCATTTATAGACCAGAGTGAGGAAGTTTTTGCCCAGGTGACTTGTAACAAAATGAAATAAACAGGTGTTATGTGTCCTGAAATTACTGTCAAGCTTTCATGAGTTGTTAGATGCTGAGATGCTCTGAAAATTCTGCCTAAAATTGCAGCTTAGTTGTGAACAGAGCAATCATATCACTCTGCTCAGGCAGATGATTGCCAAATGCTAAGAAATTTTCAAGAACATTTAGTCATATCCCCAAATATAAAAAAGAAAGTGAAGAAACTGGCCCTTTTTTAAGTAAGAGCTAAAAGCTGGGCCACTGGGGTGATGGCATCTCTTGGAAAAGAACTTCTGTCACCTTCCTACACATGTCCTGCCCACACGAAATCATAGGGCCACAGGACAAGATGACAGACCGCGGGGCGGGCTCAATCTTAGTCTTCAACTAGACCCATCACAGACTCTCTCATGCCTTTCCATGCCCACCTACGAACAAGGGTTGTGGGTTGCATAAGCCAACCCAGAGCGAGGAGAGATGCAGATCTCTCTCTGTCTCAGATTCTCCCCTCTCTGCTCCCCACTAAGGGCTAATGCCTGGTCCCCAGCCTCCAAGTGCAATTAGAAGAGCACCTTCCCACCTCAAGTTTCTTTCCTCCCCGGTTCTGAGAGCTCCTACATCAGTGATGTGTAGGAAGGAGTCATGCCTGTCCCTTGTCATCAGAGGCTAGACAAGATCTACTAATGACGGTATCACCCTGAGTAGCACACTCAATGTTGCAGGACAGGACACAAACAGAATCAACCAAGAGACCTCAGGATTCCATGGTTCTCTGCCTTTCGTGCAATTCTTGGGTGGCAGGAGAAGTGGTGAGTGCCACATAAATTTCTTCTTTACCCTTAGAGATACCAAGGCTGAAAGGTGCTTCTTCACAGAAAGCTCAAGGAGTTCTGCCCCTAGCACTGGCCATCAAGGCCAAGCTACTGTCCTCCAAGAGAAACACTTTGCTTCCCTCCCTTCCATCTTTAATCAGCTCCAGTAAAACTTTTTGTAACACCCACTGTTCTTCCCAAATAGTTTAGTTTATCTCTTTGAACATTTTTACACTTCCAGCAAATGGAATTAATTTTGTTCCCAGCAAATAAAGCAAATGATAAGACACAAGTTCTAGTCACACATGGGCATCTGCACACCCATTCAGCCATTTTATAAAATCACTTTTCTGCTCCAGAGAAATACCTGAAAAGGAAAACAAAAATATATTACAGGAATTAAATTCTGCATGCCAAGTATTGGGGAGAGAGACACTTGCAGAAATAAAATCCCTGAATTAGCATTTCCACTGTGAGTGCAGATATTCGTGGATGGGTATTTGCCAAAATACAGGCTGTCATTAAGTTCTGGGTGAGTTGGTAATTCGGAACATGGGACACATAGCCTATCGGCAGTGTAATCATTGGTGGTTGGGTCATGATTAGCCATCGTGAGTCCATTTCCTGAGCCTCTACTAGTGCTGGCTTGATTCTGGGTCCTGGGACAATGGACACGGGAATGGGAAAGAAGATTTTTTTCTTGTTCCAGTACTTGGAATACACTCACAATGACATTTTTAAAAATTTATACTGTATGCTTGATTAGATTGAACAACTTACTGGGCACCCCAAAAAGACCCCTTTTGCTTCTAATGTAATCTTTTGGCATTTAATAAACATTTTTTATTTTTTATGTTTTTTACTTATTTTTGAGAGACAGAGACAGCATGAGCAGGGGAGGGTCAGAGAGAGAGGGAGATACAGAATCTGAAGACAGGCTGCAGGTTCTGAGCTGTCAGCACAGAGCCCGATGCGGGGCTCGAACTCGCGAACCGCGAGGTCATGACCTGAGCCGAAGCCGTATGCTCAACCAACTGAGCCACCCAGGCGCCCCTAATAAACGTTTTTTAGAACAGGTTTAGGTTCACAGCAAAATTGAGAGCAAAGGGTAGAGCATCCCTCATGAGTGCGCACACGCACACCCTCCCCTCTGCCAGCATCTGGCACCACAGCAGTGCTTTTGTTACCACCTGCTTCTGGTAAGAACCTCCACTGACACGGCGTTATCACCTAACATCGTCCTTTGCATTAGGATCCACTCCGGGTGATGCACATTCTATGTGTTGTGACATGTGGAATGACAAGCACTCACCTTTGTCATCTCATACAGAATAGTTCCACGGCCCTAAAAGTCTCTGGGTGCCACACAGTCATCCGCCCTTCCTCCCTAACCATAATATTTGAAGTAAAAATTTGCCTTTCTCATTCTTCTCCTACCTGCTACTATTACACCTACAGGCTTCCTAACTCCTGGTGTTCCCCCCGGGGGGTGCCGTACTGTCTGAATCCAGGTCAGGCAAGTGCCCTGCCAGGGTTGCCGGAAGCAGTCTGTCAGCACTCCCAAGCTGCACCCACCCTTCCACCTGGCCGGATTCATATAAACGTGTGAATGACTAACAGGCCCCCCAAAGGAGCCTGGGGATGTTGGTTGACCCCCATCCATCTCCTCAGTAAGCACACTCTCAAGAAGTACCAGAAAGGCATGTGACAGGTCCACCACCCAACAGACTCACCTTCCTCAGAGTGTTCTTCACCTTTTTCCTCTTTCCCCCTTCCTTTCCTCCAGAGAATACAAAGGATTTCAAAATTCCAAGATTCATTCTCTCAGAACGGTTCTCCTGGCAGCAATGCTTGGCAAGACAGTATGTGGGTGGCTAAGTGAGACCAAAGGTGTTTGCAGTTAGAGCTTGTGTATATATTAGTTAGAACCTTAGAGAGAGAGGTTTTTCTAAAGTAATCTCTATGCCTGACGTGAGGCTTAAACTCATGACCCCAAGATCGTGAGTCGCGAGCTCCATGGACGTCCAGCCAGGCGCCCCAGGAGACATTCAGTTCTCACTTTGCAGGTGCCCAGTTTGTGTCCACCAAGAGGCTGATTTCATCTTCTTCGGTGTTACAGCTTTGTGTAGACACATTCTCTCCACCTTTCCAGGATATCCAATAAACACCTCCCAGTACCATCTACAAAGTGGGTGTAAAATAACTTTTTGTAACAAAACAAAGCATTTGATAACACACCAGAAGGATTAGTGAGTGACTTTGCTGAAATTCCAACTGCCTTTACTCTACACAGTCCTCCATCTTTCTTCAGATAAAGATTAGGTTGCCAAGGAGACAGGACCAGAGAGACAGAAAGACAGAAACTTTGTCTCCTTTGGTTCCTGGGGACTCACAAAGCAAGCTGGGCTGTAAACAGAGCTGGACAAGATTATGGTAGATTTATAATTTATTTATTCAAATTACTTTTAATTCATAGTCATGTCTCAGTGTACATTTTTTCCCCTCTGAAACTTAGGTCTTAAACTTAGTGGTCCAATGTCTGACAAATAACAGAGCTTTAAAATTCATTGTCTATGATTAAACTCAAATGCAGGACAGATGGCTTGTCTGAGTATGTGTCAGACGGGCGAAGCACTTAAGATTTGTGACAGGCACGACCAGGAATTAGCTGCTAAGTTTTTGCATTTATTCATACATTCATGTGCACCATGTATATGGCTGTAAAACAAACTTAAGTGTTCTCGCTTTTTGCAAAATATTCCCAAACAAAGCAACTGCTCTCCTTTTGACAAACCAGATGCCCTAATCTCAACCCCATTAGCTCAGAATCCATTTTTCCTTCATTTTATATGTATTGTGCCCTTTTCATTTTATTGTCAGGCTGAAACAACATCCTCCTGAAAACCCAGTTTATGCAGAAGGTACGGTGTTGATCCCCACTTCGTTTTTGTGAGTCTTTTTATTGAAATATTGAATTATTTTATTGAACAAACAGTTTGGGGAGTAAACAAAGACCTGCCAAATGTGAGCAGGCAAAGGCTATTTATTCATAGCTTGCTGCAGCCGGAGTCAGCCGCTGTCAGTCGTGTTGTGGCAGAGTCTCAAAGGCTGGCTGAGAAGTGGGAAAGCTCTATCGGGGAGGAAAGGGAAGGTTCCAGATACACCCTGATTGGAAGCAGGTGGTGTGGGGAAGCTGTAGGTGGGCCGTTAAAAGGGCGGCCTATGGTGGTCAGGGGCGCATAGTTGCTCTCTCTGGCTGGTTCCAGGTTAGAAGCAAGGACACAAATTAGGGAACGTAACCGTTATGCACCCAAATCCTGGCCATTTTGAGCCGATTGTTCCATGGGTTATTGTTTGGCTTCCTGAACCAGTTGCTAGAGATAGTGGTCTGACTTCCCACAAGCCTGGCTTCAGTTGTGGGCTGCTATAGATTATGGCTTCCTGGGCTGGTTGCTGCAGACTGTGGGTCAGAGTTCTCTTCCTATTATGGTCTGGCTATTGTCCATTGCATGTTCAACCTCTCAGTAAATCAAAGTTGTACAAATAGAAAAGTATAGCTCAATAAATTATTGAATGAAGCAGCCACCCAGGGGGCCCCCCATTTATTTTTAAATGCTCCACAATCTTGTCTTCAGAACGTGTTGTCAAGGAACGTTTTGAGTCACAACACAGAGTCCTCCCATGTGCTTCTTTAGTTTTCATGTCTTAGGACAGGACCCACCAGCTGCCGCCTTCTTGGATTTTCATAGGAAGTCAGGTCTTGCTGGATGTGCTGGACACAGAGCCCTGGGTTTCCTACAGTCAGGCTCAGCCCTGTGAATCACGTCGCCTCCACATTCCTGGACGGAGGGGAGCAGGTCAGAGAGCATGCCTTGAAGCCCAGGCTCCACCACTCCCTTGGGCAAGTTAGATAATCTCTCAAAACCTGTTTCTTCATCTACAAAATAAGGGTAATAATAGTGCCTGCTATCAGGGTCGCTCTGAGGACAGGGTTAGGCGATTGGCATGCTCGCCTTTAACGCAATTACTTGCATGAAATAGGCACTCACTTTTAGATTTAGCAGATGCGTTTCTCCTAGTGGTGTTTTAAAATGATGGCTGACGGGCGCCTGTCTGGCTCAGAGGATCATGTGACTTGATCCTCGGGGGTTGTGAATTTAAGACCCGTGTTGGGAGTAGAGATTACTTAAAAAAAAATAAAATCTTTGGGGCACCTAGGTGGCTCAGTCGGTTAAGCGTACAGCTCTTGACTTTGGCTCAGGTCATGATCTCATAGTTTCTTGAGTCTGAGCCCCACATTGTGCCCTGTGCTGGCAGTGTGGAGCCTGCTTGGGATTCTCTCTCTCTCTTTCTCTGCCCCTTCCTTGCTCATGTGCTCTTTTTCTCAAAACAAAACAAAACAAAACCTTTACAAAGAAAATGAAATCTTTAAAAATAAAAATTATGGCTGAAAATCATCAAGAACCTACTATGTGCCAGGCACTGAGTACAGTACTTTCTCTTAAATTTGTGAATTATTGGGGTGCTTGGGTGGCTCAGTCGATTAAGCATCTGACTTCAAGTTCAGGTCATGATCTCACAGCTCATGAGTTCAAGCCCCTCATCGGGCTCTGTGCTGACAGCTCAGAGCCTGAAGCCTGCTTCAGATTCTGTGTCTCTGTCTCTCTCTGCCCACCCCTCTCTCTAAAAAAAATAACTTAAAATTTTCTAAATTTAAATTTGTGAATTATTAACTCTTTCTGTTAGAAAATATTAATCCTTATTTTATAAATGAAGGAGCTGTTAAGAAAGTTCTATATTTACCTGCATGGGTTGTGAGGCTTGAGAGGATTGTAAAGCACATCCGTAGCGTCGACTGAGCACATTGTAATCACTCAATCAACAACACTGCGCTTTAACGTGACCCTTTGATTGTGCAGTTGCCAATCCATCCACTCCTCCTTTCATCCTTACTAACAAAATCACATTTTCGTGCAGGCTGGCCATGTGTTCCAGTGAAGGCACTCCTTTCTTGGGTCTCTCTTATTTCTTTGGAAGTTCACATGACCTAGTTCTGGCCAACAAGAGGTTACGTGTAAGTCTCCTAGGTGGGTCCTGTGGTGAACTATTACTGTCCTCAGAAAAGAGAAGAGCTTCATCTGGCCATGCTTCTCCCCCTTAGCCTGTCCCACTTTTGCTGAATGGAGAGCACATGGGACCCTGTGAGCTACAGCTGCTATCTGGCATTCCTGAGGCCCACACACAGGTCCACGCCCAGGATGGCAAAGCAGGAGCGGTCCCGGAAACACCGTGGCCTTGTGGGGGCGCCATTACAGCCCTGGGATGTGCAGTTTCACCACTGTGGTTAAACCACCAGGGTCGCCAGATCCCTGTATTCCTATTACACGCAACTGAAGGCGATTCAAACCAATATGGCCACTGCGTAGGGCGGAATGAAATGAAATGTCCTAATTAATGAAAATTAAGTATTGGAAGTATCTTCTTTACTCCAATCTCCCTACATGTCCTCACTGAGATGATGAAGAAAAAGAACCGCTGGGTAGGAAAGGTTGATTTCCAATGGTCTCTGTAGGAATCATTCTCAACCTTTCTGAGGAGTAACATCAAGGCTTTTGCTGACCATCCTAGTCCGTGTCGACCCCCAGCTGCTAACTTTCCCCTCTTCCCTGTCATAGGGTGGCTTACAGGGTCAACAGGTCTCCACTGGTCATCAGCACCACGCCCGTGGGGTCCGAGTCTCCAAAGCTTGGCACTAAGACCAGCCTCACCCAGCACAGAAATGGATCATCGTTCTGTAAAGCCCGAGGCATCTGCCCTGGCATTTTGGTCAAAGTCCAAAGGCTGTAATTGCATTCTGCCTACTCGCGAGCTCTCCTAGAGTTCTAATTAGGTAGTATTTATTGCCTATCTGAAAAAGATTATGCCCAACATTGCTCTGCACAAACAGCAAGGAGCCCAGCCCAAGTGATAAACCTCTTCCTGTGACAGGAAGGGATCGTGAGGTGGGGGTGAAAGTCTTCCTCAGTCTTTATACCGGACCAGTGGGAAACTGGCTTTCCAACTCGGAGGACATGAAGTGTATCGGAGGTGCCAAACTTGGGTTTTCTGTCCCATTACAGGGAAATAATAGGCATATATGACCATTCACTTTAAATGATTTCTAAGGCACATCAGATGAAAAGGGAATTGAATGTCAGCCCCTTCTCGCACAGTTTTCCTACCAAACTCCCTATGTAACCTAACAGTTCCTACCTAACTCCCAGAGTTAGATCCTGGAGTTAGGTTAAAAAAAATCAATTCCTTCTATATATTATGCACACAGTCTTACCATTGCATGTCACGTGACTTTTTATGTTCTAAGCTATGAGTAACCCAGGAGTGAGGTGTTTTGCTTCGCTTAAAGAAACATCCTAAAAGGCCAACAATTTTAATGATTCAATGTGCAAACCTGCTTCCCGGAATGTATGTGACTAAATGGTGATATAAAGGCATTCAGAAAATACCTGCAATGATCTCATCTTGATTAAGCTAGAAAAAAACACGAGTTTTCGGCAGATGACATTCTGCTGTATTAAAATAAAGACTCACACACACAATGAAGAGAAAAACTCTAATAATTTATTTGACCTTCAGTTTCACATTGTGAAAAAAAATAACAGTTTTACAAAACCTCAAAAATGTAGTAGTAGCGACCAAGCACATATGAACACGAACACTTCACTTCAACTTACACGGAGTTTTGTACGTGAATCACATATTCAATAGCCAAGAGAGGGATATTATTCAGCTCTAATCACTCTTATTCAGACAGGTGTCAAGCCCAGAGAAAAGGGGGCTACACAATTATACCAGAAGTGGAAGGCTGCCCTTTGTTATCTGTTTCCACAGCAACCAGTCCACAGAATAAGAAGAACCTTCTCTGTCTTATGCCAAGGTTTTTGTGTGCACTGTGCTGTGAATTGTATTTGCTTCAAAGTGGGAGACGTTTCACAGGGTGAGAATGGTCAAGTAGTGAGCCCAAATGCCTCCATCAATTCAAAGAGCAGGAGTCCAGAAAGTTCCCTGCAGGCTGGGGGCCCACCCTGACCACGGCTCCCTCTGGCTCACACACAGTAATTAATAGAGGATTCAAGGACAGACCACAACTTTGAAACAGCTGCAGAAAATTCATCCCGCTTTTAGAAGTCACGCAGTGACACACATATCTCGGCAGATTTGCATCATAAACCAGAGAGCAGTAAGAGCCACGCTAGGACGCCACCGCCATGCTGCCAGGGTGCAATTAGACATTTGCATTGCTCAGAATGCATCGAGGAGCGACGGGCTGACTGCTGGAAAAGTACTAGGATGCTTTTATTCTGACGGCTCATTTATTTTGGTCCGATGATACCCACTTATTCATGGCACGAACAGACATGTACAATTAGTCTAAAGCATTCAGGTAAAGAGAAATGTTAAGGATTTATCTGTCACTAGACAATACAAATGCACTCACAATGCAAAAGGGTGTTATCAGTCCTAAGTCCTATTTTCTAAACTACGGTAATGTGAGCAACATGGATGAAAGCGGTGCTGACTTGCAAACCCTGGCCTTCCCCAGACCCCCCTGAGGAAGCGCCTAATGGAGTCCGGCACTAATACCTACCAAGGCAAACGGTTAGTAAACAAACACTCAAACGAGCAAAGAATGTATTCACAACAGATTTCCACCTATCCCGGAAAACCTCTCAGTGGGGGTCACTGCTTATAATTCTTTGGTGTTTCCCTGCTAAATGTCACTTTTACACACCAAAGAGTTCTTTTAGAGACTTACCTAAGGGTGAGTGCTAAAGTCTACTTTGTTCCAATGTGAATGTCATCTGCGAAAGTCTACTTTGTACCAAGACTTTGTACCAATGTGGATGTCGTCTTGAAGAACTTCTAACACTGCTACATCATATGGCAAGAAGAGAGAACAATGAATCCAGATCAAGCCAATCTGGTGAGTGAACTAATTTATGTCTGTGACAGTTCAGTCTTTTCCTGTTAACCGTGGTTGTGGCAAAGCATTTTCACAGGGTAATAAATAGATAAATAAATAAACTTGGGGGCAATGACTTTCCCTGTGCCCTATATACAAAACTATTCCATAGAATTTTCCAGGATTTCAGGATATTACACGACGAAAAAAACTGCAAGGTGACTTGGTCCTCTCCCAATTTCAGTAGCTGAGATTGAAGCAGGTGAATCGGATGGGAAGGAGCAGTAGAACAAAGCTTCCCTCTCAGCCCATGAGCCATCAGCATGACCGGAGCCCATGAAACCCCATTAAAAGTTAGTGAGTCTAAGAAAAGTGACCTCCATGCTTTCTCTACCTCTACGATGTAATTTGTTTTTGTCTTATACTCCTTCCCTGCCTTGACATTTACAAAATCCCCTCCTTCCCAACCCACCCTCCAGTTAACTCCAAATTATAGCTCCCAAGTTTTCATTTTTGTGCAGCAACGCACTTCACGACAGCCACAAGATTGTGCAAAACATACAGCCATTCACACACATCCATACACGTGAAGACAATCTTAAGCATTGTTTCAGCATGCAGGCATCAAACAATAAATAGCTAAATCTATAACCAATTTCTTAACAGCCAAGGGAAAATTTAAAGTCACTTATAAATAGAAAAGAACATCTACCGAGCGCCTACCGACAATGTCCCCATTGTTCAGAACCTTCCCGGGGAGCATGGCCCCTCAAAGATTAGTGGAGAGTCCAGGGGTCCTCGCTCCGCAGCCAGCGAAGCCAGCTCCCCTCCTGGCCCCACAGTCGGGCTTTCAATCTCCAACAGCAGCTGGTGCGGAGGCTTCAAGCCTGTTCCTCGGAGAGAGGTGACAACCATTTCAAATGTTACACATAAATGGTGGAGCCCATGGAAATCAAATGCTGAATATGGTACAGCAAGGGAAAAGGGCCGGCTTTTCTCTCCCTTTGAGGGGCTGATTAACGCTGACATTAATCCACAATTACAAGACAAGGACTAGATCACAGGTTCATTCATTCATATTTAAACCATGTGCTACTAGCACTGAAAATCCCCCCCACCCCCTCCTTCATGTCCAGTTAGAGCATTTACAAGGTGCAGTGGATTGTAATTGAGTCTTGTAGCAACTTCGTTTCCTTTTTCTTTTCTTCCTCTTCATTAAATTTGGCCTCTCCAAAGTCGAAATCTCGCTGTGTCTCGCCAAGTGATGGAGTGAGCTAAAACAGAGAAAACAAAAGGATTCTTGTTAGTAGCCTCAAAATCTACAAAAAAAGGTAAAATCAGGACAGAGCTGGTCAATATTGTTTCCAAAAGTCTTAAGGGCATGTTCCGTAGCAACTGTGCAAAGGTAAAGTGCTTGGCGTCAGTGCACACACACGGGGTGTGCCCAGGTATAGAAGACTGGCTGAATAGACACGATGGTGTCCACAGAAAAACCTTCATTTCTCTACTAAACGTTAAAGATATATATGTTCGGGGCACCTGGGTGGCTCAGTCAGTTAAGCCTCTGACTTCGGCTCAAGTCATGATCTCACATTCGTGGGTTCGAGCACCACGTCGGGCTCTGTGCTGACAGGTCAGAGCCTGGAGCCTGCTTTCGATTCTGTGTCTCCCTCTCTCTCTGCCCCTCCCTGCTCATGCTCTGTCTCCCTCTATCTCAAAAATAAATAATAACATTAAAAAATTTCAAAAAAAAGATATATATGTTCAAATACAAACTTCTATGTCTAGGTGCTGTTATGAGTTGCCACCTTCCGCTTCCAACATTCATAATTCATCTCCATGGTTAAGCAGAGCCCCTGTGAAGCGATCACCAGAGGGTCACAAAAGATTCCTGGCCAAACCCTCCTTGGTCCACTTCCTATAAAGGACCCCCAAATCAATGTTTTCACCATATAGAAGGCAGACATATTAATCCTCTTATTTAAATGCATCTCTGCAATTCATTAGGGCAGAAATCAGACTCGCTTCCTTTAACCCAACAACATACCAGGCTCCACAGCCCAAGGCTGGAGTTTATTCTCCAAGTTCATCAGTCCACACTCAGGAGACGCCAGCTATGGTATGCAGTTAGGATCTACGGACCCTACTGACATCAAGCGTGAATTCAGGTGCCGTGACCACAGGCTGCACATTTCACCAAACCCACCATTCCCATCCGCTAGATCTAATTCTGCAGAGGGCTTTTATCTCTCTATCTGTTCAGAGAGCCCATTTCCAGTGCTAGTAGAAGAATCTCATTCCTGCTGCTAGAACTCTTAAGTGCACACAAAGGGAATTCAGGAGGGGCCGCTCATTACTTGAACTGAATTCTTCTTCTTTTGTGTGCCCAGAAGTCTGATTCATTTCATTAGTTGTTTCTTTTGGCAGTTTCAGAACCGTGATCCAAGGTCTCAAGGCATTCCTTAGACTACAGTGTCACCCTTCCACCCCACCTCCCAGTAACCTATAGATCAACACGAGGCCAGAAGAATGTATTTTGTAACTGTGATAGTATGACATTTCATGATGTTGCATACTCAAACAGGGAAGGGAAGGGAAGGGAAGGGTAAGGGAAGGGAAGGGTAAGGAAGGGAAAGGGAAGGGAAGGGTAAGGAAGGGAAAGGGAAGGGAAGGGTAAGGAAAGGAAAGGGAAGGGAAGGGAAGGGAAGGAAAGCTTTAAAAAGGTTAGAAATAATTAAATCACAATCCAGATGCTGTCAGCTGTCAGGGTAGAGCCACCCAGCACCATGAAAATGGGAGAGTAATCAAAAGTAATTTCCTTTTTGTCCTTCCCCACCCACCGACAGCAGCAGGAGACAGTTAAAATCCCCTTGGTGAATGAGCTTTTAGACCTAGGGAAACTTCTTGTTAACACTGTATTAATTTGGTTAGCACCTACACTTGGAGATCAAAGAGATGTCCCGGAAGTTTTGGCAGTTTAGGGCTGATACCGCACAGCACCTCTTTTAAGTCACTCCATGGAGCTTAAGCGTTTTAACACTCTCTTGTGTGTAGAAAACTTGAGAAATTTAAGCCAACATTCTCCCTATCGGAAACCACAAGGGTGGCTTTGATCAGACCCTCGCCGCCCATTAAAAAGGCAAATGGAGCCCTGTCAGATTTCCTCGACCTGTGCTGGACTCTGGCTGGGAGCACCAAGGGTGGGTAGGTGTTTCACATATGACCTAACACTTTCTTTGCCAGTTTCCCAGGGACCAGAAGTATGTGCTTAGGTTCAAACACCCAGGATAGGGTGAATTTTAAGTGTTTGCCAACATACTCTGGGCTGGGAAAGGAGGCACCAAAAATGAAGTATAAACATTACAATCAGATAACAGTCAAAGAAACCTCACTTTCCTGCCACACACAAAGCTAGTGCCATGACAAGTTACTGAAGGAGGAAAGAAAGCTAAGAATATTGAACACCTAATATATGCCAGGCACTGGGCAAGGTAGTTTCTCCCTCCACCCCCCGCCCTCCCATTTATCAGTTCACCCAAGTTCGAATGGGGACAGAGACAGAAGAAGCATAATTCAAATCACCTGTGTGACAAAGGAGGGGTCTGAAGTTCAGAAAGGTCCAGACACCACAGCTTGGAGCCAGAACCAGAATGCATTCCGGACTAACACCAAACTGAGTGTGCTGTTAATTGATGCTCTTGCCCAGGAGGTTCTTTAAACCTGCTTTAGACTTGAGTCATGCACTCCTATCACAGATGAAATACCCACGTTCAGCTCATTTGTTGACTTAGGATTACCGAGAGGCCAGCAAGGCTGCAAAAACCAGTTTGGTGTGGGACGCTGTCAGCCCAGCTCCCCACAGGAGGTTTCTGACTGTTCCAGCTCCTTTGAGCAAATTTCATTCCAAGGTTACATTATATTCTAAGAATTCTACTAACCATAATAGGCTGGAGAGATAACTGAAGAGATGAAAAAAACAAGAAAGAGTAATTGTGAAAGTGAGGCCAATTTTAGTGGGGTTTTATAACGAGCTGTACGAAATGTGGGAAGAAAAGACTAATGAGTCAAAATCTCTCTCTGCTTTGCTCGCAAAGACCCCTTCATTTCCTTTTTCCCCTTTGAAAGTTCCCTTCAAAGATGTGAAACATACTAGGGATGATGGAACCAAAAGTTTTCAAGGAATGAGTCGGTTTTCACTGTACTTCCTCCAAAGCAAAGTTTTAATTGTATTCTCTTATTATTAGTAATAAGCCTATGAATTAGCAAAACAAATCAACAAATTCCATGTGCTCTGTGCTGCACTTTGACATGCTTAAGTGGCTCCTGGGGCCAGTACTAAGGGTGCTTAATGGCAGCAAAGCGGCCATTAGCTTCACGAACACTGAACTGTGTAGACCTATTAATTATTTGAGCCAAGAGTATTATATACTCTTAAGTACACAAGATGACCATTATGGACTCAGATATATGACACGGAAAGACAACTTTTGTTAGCCCTGACAATAGGGTCAGCCTGTCTGATTAACTCTGAAAGACTGCAGTTTAAGGCAGTCTAGATGGCTCAGTGTGTCCACGCCTCAGACAAATTAATACAATGCATGTGCAACTTTTTACAAGGACAGACCTTGATTTTTCTCTAAAGTTAACAAATGCCTAATGGGGGCTATTTTTTCTTTTTTTGAGGAAAAGAAATTTTATAGAAGCAAATAATTAATTTTGGAGAGAATGAACTAGCAATATATACATTTAAGCATTCAGTTCTTTATACCCTATTTCATTCCAGAAAAGGGTTTGAGCAATCTAAATTTGAGTGTTGACTAATATCTCCTGGAGTGATACCAAAATGAAGCTCAAGTTTATTACGTAGCAGTTCAGCCTGACGCTCAAATACTTCCACCCTGGATCCAGAGTGCCTGGGTTGATTCCTGGACCAACTCTTCCACCTACTCGGCCTAACGACCTTGGGCAACTTACTTAACCTCTGTGCGCATCAGTTGTTTCCACCTATAAAATGCTCTAGTAATGGTATCTCACAAGGCTGTTGTCAGGATCAAATGAAACGATCCATGTAAAACACATGGCCCAGCTCCAGGCACACGGGGAGGTCTCATTAACATGGGTTGGCATTATTAACATAGGTCAGGGGTTCTCAACCTGGCTGTATATTAGAATCACTAAAAAATGTTCTAAAAATGCCAATGCCTGGGACCCACGCAGACCAAATGAAATCCAGTCTCTGGGATGGGCATTTTTTGAAAAGCTCTTTGGGGGATACCGGGCCTCAGTAAAGGCTGAGAACCACTGACTTACTTTACGGGGAGTTACAGCTATGGTCGGTCCTGGGGTGCAAATTCTTTGATTTTAATAGTTTTCGTAGTACTCCTCTAGGATAAGGTACACAGATCAAGTCTCACTCTCCACAGGAACTTACACAGCTAGCTTAATTCTATTCATACTTAGAGCCAAACTGGCTTCTTACCTCACACTCATGTTCTTTATGCTGTCCTGCATCTAAGAAGGTAGATGTTTCCAGGTGCTGACAAACGCAGTAGGAATCAGCGAGTATGGAACCGTGGTTATGCTGTTCCACACATCTAAGGTTGGATCATAGCAGTCCAAAGTCTTGCATCGCTGAATGCCAAAGTAGCCTCCAACCACATAGAGCTTGTTTCCGGAGGCCACAGCGTGGCAGCTCATGCGCTTGGCCGTCACGTCTCCCACCTTGGTCCACTGATAAGTCTCACTGTTGAATTTGTAAGCAGAGCAGGCGGAGAACTCTGTATCTCCCCCCATAATAAAAATCTGGTTACCCAGCACAGCGGCTGCTGTGTAACGCCAGGGCTGGGGACAGGTGGCGGGGACCGTCCACCTGTTTTCACACTGATCATAACACTGAACCTTAGGGAGCTTGTCATGACTGACGCTGGTACCTCCGAAAGCAAACAGCTTGAGTTTGGCACTCACTACTGCGGCGTTGCTAACGCCTTCTCGGAGTGGGGCCACCATGGTCCATTTGTTGGTTGTGGGGTCATAGTGTTCCACCTGCTTTAGAGAGACTGAGGGGGAGGCTGGGAGACAGCCAGTTGCAGCCGTGTGCCCCCCAACCACATACAGGCAGTGCTTCAGTTCAGCAGAGCCGTGGCCAAACCTGGCCACCAACATGGGGGCAGCTTTGGACCACTCCTCATGTAGGGTATCATAAACCCAGACATCTTTCGAGACTCCATTTTCAGACCCCCGCCCCCCAGTAATGTACACTTTGCAGCCGATTGCACATGCACTGAACTCTTTTCTCGGGCTGGGGATGTCAGCCTTGGGGATTATTTCTTTGGCCTTCTGGTCTACCAGGTACAGCTTGTCACACATGAAGGTCTGGCCTCCCAAGAGGAAAAGGGCATGGCCAGTTTTCCGAGGCCGGGCGCAGAGGCTGGTCACCACGCCGTCGTTCTGCAGGATTTTCAGTTTGCACCTGATGGCCTCCTCCACAATCTCCTTGCTCTTTCTCTGTTTGGTGATGAGCTCCTCCATGGCCACGTTCTCCATGAGATAAATAGCTGGCAGGAGGGCCAGCCTCACAGTCTGCAACAGCTCTGGGAGGTAGCAATAGCGTTTCTTCAGGTCATAGCTGATCCAGTTAATTGCAGACTCGTACACAAGCCTTTCATCTTCCGTCTCCAGCTCTTCACTGGACAAGAGCTGCACCACCATGTCCTGGGGCAGCTGGAGGAAATCTTCGTTCTTCCTGATGGTTTGGAAGTTGCTGAGACACATTCTCCAGGAGAGTTCGTACAGCTTCGTGCACTGGTGCGCATCGGAGAGCAGCAGCATGCCCAGACAGTTGGTGGGGTGCAGATTCTTTTCTAGGAACTCTGCGCATGCATCACGGATGTCCTGAAACTCCAGCATGTCACCAGCTTCCAGGAGCGATTCTGCATTTTCTTCATTAATGATGACCCGGGAGGAGTACGCGTAGTCCAGAAGCAGCTCTAAAACTTCAGGGTGGATGGAGTTGTCGAAGTTGACTTCACTGTCCTGGCTCTCTTTCAGGCCACCGCTGAACATGGCTTCAAAGTAGCGGCTGCACGCGGCCAGCACTGCCCGGTGACAGGGGAAGGTCCTGTTCCCAGCGTGGAGAAGGACATCCGTGAAGAGTCGCTGCTGGCGTAAAAGGTTCAAGTGTGTGAGGACACTGTCGGCATAGGAAGACTTGTGAAACAGATAGATGTTAATGGAGCCGCTGCTGGCCCGGGACTTGCGGTTCTCATGTACGCTGACTGACATTTTGTTTCCACTCCTAAAAACAAAGCAAAACAAAACAGACCATTCAACAGTGACGCTCCTGAGGCTCAGAACAGCAGAACAAAGCAAACCAAAGAGTTGAGAACAGAGAAAACAGGACACTTTGCCGTTGGCCTTGCTGCCCACTGTTCTGAATAGTGGACAGCCATTCCTGTACAAAGTCAGACACGGCCACCTAGAAGGAAAGGCATTTGCTGGAACACTGTTGAGCTACTGGAACATTGTTAAAAAAAAAAAAAAAAAAGTCACTGCTTGAAAGCAGGTTGATCTTGGAAAACCTGACTGCCAACTTTCAGGATACTGAGGTCCTCGAGAATGTAAGTCAGCAAAACCCTAGTGCAGCCGGGTCCCTCACACCTTCCCGTCCTTGTCCGGCTGATTCATGCGGGTCACGTAAAACGCCGGGCCTCCAGCTCTCATAACGCCAGGACGGGCACCGGCTTTTTTATGCCCTATGCAACATAAAGCCGTGTGTAAAACAAAATACCTATTAATTAATTCCATTAAGAACTTCTTCAGGAAGATCCAGTCTCCCTCTGCATCACAGTCAATGGGAAATGTTAACACTAAAATCATAGGCCCAGGCCAACGTCTCCTATGACCAGATCCTTCTTTAAATGTTACAAATAATTTCTAACCAGACAGTTGTACCACTACAGGGTCCTCAAAGAACACCAATATAAACATGACCAAGTACTGATGAGCGGGCTTTTGTGAAAACACAGAACGGATTCTGGCCACGATCACCGCCCGTCTTTCTTGCTCTGGACAGCTTCCAAAATGAGGATTTACACACATAAAAGGAAGAATATTTTGAGTAGCATACTCATGTCTGCTGTTTTTCTATTCTTCCTGATGTATATCAATTCTTGGAAAACCAGTGGCAAGAACAAAGGATCTATCCATCCCTCGCTTTTTGATTAATCAGTGCATCACCAGAAACACGCGCAAACACGGGCACGTGTGTAGGAGTTCAGAATGCAAACACTGCCTTATCTAAATCCAAAGCCCTTGCACATATGTGCGTGTACACGTGCGTGCGTGTGTGTGTTGCCAGCCGTGTGGATTTAGGGCCACCCTAGAATTTATTTGCTGACTGACATGCTTTCCTCTGTTATTGAAATTATAGCAAAATCTAATGCTATCTTGGGCTTTCTTCAGGAGGTAAACTGTAGGTTAAAGACATAGGAAATACCTCTCACCTGCCTTCAAAAAGTGAACCACATGCTTTTTTTTTTTTCCAAACCGTATCTCTCTGTTATTTCAAAGGAATAAGCCTTCAAGAACCTGCCTGTCAAAGGATTCCTTAAGGAAGCGGTTTATCCCAAGAGGGTAAACTGTGTGAGTTACAGAATCCATTCCAAACCCAGAACAGCCAGTTCTCCTTGCCACATAGAGCTGAAAGCTACCGCCTCGTTTCCTTCAACTGTTCAGATATTTATTTTGTTGTTGTTTATACTGCAGTAATTATTAATACATGCAAATGAATGATTTGCCACAGATTCATGGGCGAGATACCAAGCTGGACTTTCTGGGCAGCTGTGATGCAGCATAGCAAACAACAAAGGCAGCCCCAGATTTGCCCTTGACACACTGGCCACACACTACTAGGTGAGGCAACTTGTTTTCCTTTATTTTTGGATTGTAACTTTTCATTAAGAGTAAACATGCTTAGCGGAAGAAAGTAAGTAACAAAGTCCTGGGGCTCTGGTGTTAGGAAGACAACAACATCAGTGTCCATAGAGACCTAGGCTAGGATTAATGGTGAGGAGCCACACATCACTCTTAACTCAAGCAAAGCCTCTACAATCTGGTCCATTTTAACCAAAGCCCAGCGCTCCAGAGAGCTACCAATACAGCCTATGTGAATGCACCAAGTTTCCACAGCCTTAGAACATGTATTAACATCTCTGACGCTCTACCCCTGCAGTTGTGAATTAGTACATCCAGTCCGAAGTACTCTGAGGAAGATTTTACGCGAAAACCTCAAAAGATGATGTGACTACGCCTATGCCCTATGGAGAAAGTTAGAAACATTCCCAATCAGTGGTTCTATTTTCTAAAGCTAATGCCTCAAAAGCACCCTCAAAAGCTGCCTTCTCTCAAGCTAAGAGTGAATACAACTCTAACGGAAGAACAAGGTGCCTGCACACTGTCTGGTCCGTAAGCACCAAGATGCCCGCACGCTGAGAATCACACCCGGACACAGAACCTGTTTCCTTGAGCATTAGATTTTAGACCGTGTAAAACAACATTCACAATGAGGCTTACACTTAAGAAAACAGTTTGTTTAGAAGACCTTGGGATATAGGATCTGCATCTCTATGCATTCTGTGTTTATGCTCCTGTATTTTCCAAGTTGGCCCACAAAACCAGAAGGAAGAGGCTAGCCCGTCATCTTGGATACCATCCAGATGGAGAAGCATGTCACAGTCAAAATCCAACATGCTTACAGCAATATTTGCTTAAAATAAAAGGTAAACTTAAAGACCCAAGGGAAAAGACCCAAGGTTTAAAATTATACAAACCTCAAAATATCAGCAGAAGCCATTTATGCAGTCGCTAAACATACCTTCAACATAAAATGAATCATCCTTTTGGCATTTTTTAAGCCCCCAGAGAAATAATATTTGCATGCCAAGTAGCCAAAAAAAAAAAAAAAAAAAAAAAACCACCCCACATATACTTAACCTGCGTCTACAAAGAAGACAGAGAAAAGGGCTGCTATTACCCTGAACATCAAAAGGACTTCTAGTTACAGTAAGTTCAGTTCACTTAATGCTCTCTGCTTCCAATACTTTGCATCCCATCATATCTCCTTAGATTTTGAACCTGGTCTCAGTGCATCAAAGGAGAAACTAGGCAGATTTTCTCGGGCATTTATCTTACTGATACAATGGAACGACTTTACAAAGACATTGTCAACAAGAAAAACAATTGACCATACAGCCGTCTAGAACACTTGCAACGCTCTTTAACGCGCTGGCCACACCTGAGAGGGCAACACAAAATTGCATCCTGAACAAGTTTCACAGTGCGTCCCCACCACGCCCACCAATTCCTATCCTTCGAAACTCAGAATAATACACTAAAGGCCAAATACTTGCACGAGAGGAAATGAGTATTTCAGGGAGTTTTCATTCATTCCCTACAGACATTCCGCTGCAAAACATGCCCTCCCCAAAGGTGTGTGCGTGGCCCCAGCGCTCCCGGTGCCGGGTAGGGTGCAACGTGCTGGGCCCCGGGGGCTGCGCAGTGCTATCCAGAGCGACATCCACCCCCAAGGAAACGCCGCTTCGGGCAGAGGAAGGAGGCTGATTCTACCCCGGCTCGTCTCTCGGGTCCCCGGCAGCTCGCCCTGGGGGCCACGCGGAAGAGAGGAGGCCCCTCCGGCGACGGCCAGGGTCTGCACGCGGCGGGAGGGCAGCGTCGGCCCCGAGGTCTCCTCCCCAGGAACAGTTCCCCCACCTCCGCCCAAGTCGGAGTTCCGGGCTCCGGGGCGAACGCACGCCCGCAGGCCCAGCGGCCCCGGTCAGCCGCGGCGCCCGCAACAGGTCTGGGGCCGCGGAGAAAACTTACAGCAGAGGCGACCGGCGTCAGCGCACAACCAGCTGGGTTTCGCCTAGGTCACCAGGTAGGAGGCGACGAGGCGGACGGCTCAGCCCCGGGAGGCGGCGGCGACAGTCCGGGCAAAAGGAGCGCGCATGGGGCGCCAGGCGAGGAGAGGACAGCGCCTCGCGACCCCCACGCCGCGGTCTCCGGGAGCGCGTCTCGGGGAGGAAGAGCGAGCCTGGGGCTGCCGGCGCCGGGCGGGGAGGCGGGCAGTGCACTCCGGAGAGGGAGCTAGGAAGCGCGGTGCACGCCGGCGGCCGCCTGGCGTCCGGACCGGGTCTCCGCAGCGCCACCGCCGCGCCGCCTCCTTTCTGGCTGCCCAAGCAGTCTGCGCCCAGCAGCCGCGCGCCGGGCTATAAGCGGCGCGGCGGGGCGGGGAAGGGAGAGGAAGGGAGGGGAGGGGAGGGAGGAGAGGGCGCGGATGCTGAGTGACACCAGGGGAAGGAGGGAGGAAGCGCGTGAAGGCCGCCTGCGGTGGAGGAGGAGGAGGAGGAGGAGGAAGGGGAGGGGGAGGCGGCGGAGAAGAGCCGGAGAAGAGCGTGTCGGGGGAGTTAATCGAGAGAGGAAGCGGGGGAGGGGGGCTGCAGAGAGTGGAGAGAGACAAAGCGGACACGGTGCCTAAGCCACTAGCAGCTGCAACCCCCAGGGACCGAGAGTAGCAGAAGTTTGGCCTGGTCGCCGTGCCTGCGCCTCCCTGGCCCAGGCGGGTGGGTGGACAGCCCCGGAGCTGAGGGACCCTGGGCGGGGGAGGCGCGGGGCTGTGCGCCCCGCGAAGCCGGAGCCCTCGAGATGCTCAGGAAAGGTGGCGAGGGGCAAGCAGGGTGCCCTCCGCAGACGCGCTGCGTGGAGCATCTGGAGCGAGGACAGTGGCCACGGCAGGGGCTCAAGTTTGGCCACTCCGGGGGCACTGCAGATTGGTCAAAGGCGGCCCATACGGTTTCGCGCTGGCAAGGGACAGACAGATCGGGCCCCTGGCGTTTCCCCTGGGTCCCGCCGCCGCACCCACTCGCGGCCGGGCTCTGCCCCACGCTGCGGGGAGCAGCGGCGGCGGGGCGCTGTCTCTCGGGGCGCGCACCACGTGCTTCGCAGCCAATCGCCGCCGCCGCTTGATTCAAAGCGAGCTGCTCAAAGGAGCGGCCCCGCCGCCCCCTCTCCCTAGCGATAGAACCTAAATCGCCCTTTCAGGCTGGGCCCTTCCTGTCTTTTATCGCTCCGTTGTGTTAGCTCGGAGTTCAGCAAAGAAATGGCCCGGCACGCCTGTTTGAAGCGCCGCGTGCCGGGAGGAAGGAAGGCGCTTCGAAAAATAATCTCGCGTGGCGATCGCTCTTTATGACACCCGTTTCTGATCTTTGCACCAAGGGCTGGTTTTGCACCTGGAGTTTAGGCGCGTGTTTGCTTTTTATTCAGTATTTGGAATAAAGTCTATGAATGAACGGTGGAGATATCCTGCCCAGCCACCTCGTTTTGCACGTTAGGAAAGTGAGGTCCAGGAAGATGTGTATTGTCCAGCTGGAGGTCACACGGCCACTTAGCAGTGGCCTTGCTCTGTCCCTCGAGTAAGGATCCCCTGAACACGGGTCTTCTCCCCTCCCCACTACCCGTACCCCATCTCCTAGCTTTCCTCTACACTCTAGTCGCAGAAATGGTTTACACAGGCTGAGGGGACCCCACCTAGCGCTCCCGGTGTCCAGACACTGTCTAAGCCAAGATTCTGTCGGTTCTTTATTGTAATCCCACTTTTCTTTACCCTGGTCCTTGCCGGTCTGCGCTGAGAAATTTCGCTCCTTGCAATGCAAAGAAAGACAGTGCCCTCTGAAGTCCTTTGTTAACATTAACTCACCAGCCCCACCAAGAGCCTTTACAAGTCTGTTTCATAGTTTAATTCTTTATGCAGGGCCTCAGCTCCAGACTGCTTCACAAAGCCAGGGACAGCTGGATCCGCTCACTGTAAGAGAGCGATTCTGGGGTTCACCAGGTGAAGAGAGGAACCCTGGAAGCCCACCCTGTTCCTGAAGGAGATGTGGATAAAACCAGCGCAGACCAAATGGAGAGGAGCAGTGTAGACACCAGATGTAGGTGCCGAAAAGAGGTGAGGTGGATCTGTGCAGCTCTGGCACACGTGGCTTTTAAAAACAGGTTTCTGTAGCCTCTGGAGAGGTGCGGACGAAGCCCATCCCGGCTATCTCAAAGGCACCTTCTAGAAGCGCTTTGTCTGTCTAGGTCGTGGGCTTAAAGTAAGCACGCTGGTTTGGAAGACCGGATGTTAATGTCTTCCTTTGGGGGAACCCTTCTGTTTAAACTAAGAGATTAACATTTTTTCTCACTGAGGAGAAGTATTTGTTTCTTGCTTCAGTCACTTACCAAATCTATGCCTAGCTCAGCTTGCCTAGAAGTCAAACATGTGCGCAGCTCAGTTGGTTGGCTGGGGATTTTGTCCCAGGAAGCCACGGAGTTAGGAACAGGCAATCTGTTTCTGTTGCATTGCCACTACCTGGAAACTGCAGCGTCCTTAACCAACTGGGACAGCAGCGCTCATTTCTCTTTGCACAAAACTCCGCTAAGCAGGCGGCGATGCTGTGGACATCGTGTGATCGTCCACGATGCCATTTTTCTGGTCTCTTGAGCCTAACATTGCCATCCTAGTAGGCTGCAAGAAAAGAGAAGGGGAAAAAGTTGTGGCTTTGGGAAATCTTGAAATGTGTTCCGTGACCATAGACGTCTGCTTCATCTGGGTCCGGGAGATGAGCAACACGTACAAGGGAAAGAAATGAGCTTATGGAGGGCAGAAAAGTGAAAGCCATTTTCCTGCTGAGAGATATAGGAATGGAACTTGTATCTGGGGGGGAAATGTGTGTGCCTCCAATGGCCTCCTACAAACTGTACACTGGTGTGCTTGAACCACTGTATGAAAAGTTTTCAGGCCTGTGTGCAGCTTCGAATGTTTATTTCACAGCTGAAAGTGATTTGCTAGTTAGCACATTTCTGATCACAGCAACTCAAATCATCGTATTACTCCAGCCAATCCTAGAGATCATTCTTATCGCTTCCCTCACAGGACGAGAAGGCCAGCGTGTCCTGAATCTGTACAGGAAGAACTCTCTAGGAAGGCCTGTGATCAAACTTGACAACCACAAACATAGTTGATATCTGAGTCATAAACAACTCAGGAAGTGCTATGGATCCGTGTCATAAAATGGCCACCACCTGACTCAAGATGTTAGGCCAGTCCCACAGGCCCCCGGGAGCTGGTCTTTGCCTCTGCCCTGTGACACCAAACCAAGGTCTCATTTTTAATGCTATTAAGAATCTGTGCCCAAGGCTTTGGCCTTGTTGTCTCCCTTAACAACGTTATTTTGTTAGGCTGCAAAATAAGCAGCATGGGGTTAAATGTATTAGCTGCCTTCAAACCTAATTTATCTTCATTCCTTCCTAATTTACACTCGGGCTGAATTAATGAGAATGATTTAATTAACATCGTGCGACCATGGTACCAGGGACAGGACAGCTCAAGGGATTAGACAAAACAGTGGGCTAGGCAGCTGGCATCCTGCCTCCCGTGGTCCCCCAAAGCCCCGCCCGAATTTCAGACATGTCTCCCCCCCCTCCCCATCTTCCCAAAGTGTTGTCTTTGTTCTTCCATCCACTTCCTGAATCTGTGTGAGGAAAATGGCACTGCTTTCCTTCCTCTTGTAATTTCTAAGAGGGGCTTCAGGGCTGTTGCCCGTAGAATCGGTCTGGCAGAAGGGCCAGCTGCTCACCAAAGACTTGTGCCCTTCCTCACCCAGCATCCGGTTTGTGCTGGGAAACGGACACCGAGCCAGGGTCAGTATTCCGGCCAGCACTTGCCTTGGGGTCAACACCTGTGGAAGGAAAGGGAGGGGAGAAGCAGGAGGGGCAGACGGAGTTCAGCAGGGATGCATGTGGTCTCAGTGGAGGCCTTGGATGGCTTCATGGGAGGCTCTGGCGTGGACATGACCCTGTACAAGTGAGAAGGCCGGCTGTTAAAGGGCCGCCTCAACCGGCTGCTGAGTGCAGGCTACCCAGGAAAGGGCCCGCGGCCTTGGCCAAAGTGGCTCTCTTCCACGGAGTTCTCAGTTCTGAAGAGGGCCATGGCTGAGGGCCTTCTGCTGCCAGCACCCCCAGAGCTGGGGGGAGGAGTCCTCTCGCATAGGAGGATTTGAGGGACCTGGCGCTGTGCCCAGTTACACGCTTCCCCTTAACACAGATACACAAACCTAGGAAAAGAAAACCTTGGTTTCTCCCAGCCCTCCTCTTACTTTCAAAAAGAGGGAAATTTTTTAAAATATGGCTATTTATCAGGGTGACTGGATGGCTTAGTCGGTTAAGTGTCTGACTTCGGCTCAGGTCACTATCTGGATCACAAGTTCAAGTCCCATGTTGGGCTCTGTGCTGACAGCTCAGAGCCTGGAGCTGCTTGAATTCTGTCCTCTCTCTGCCCCTCCCCCACTCATACTCTGTTTCTCTCTCAAAGATACATTTTTAAAAAACATTAAAATTTTTTTTTAATTCACTTAAAAAATTAAAAATCTCGCTATTTATTGAAAATTATAAGGTAAGTTGGTCCATATGAGAAGTTCTCAGCATTGTAGAAGTCAGTTATTTTTCTCTGGGAACAAACAAGAAGTTTGAACTGATAGCTTTCTAAATTTTGGTTTGCCACCTTCTGCATTTAGAGTTTTCACCTGTATTTGTGTCAGATACTTGTTAGGATAAACCTTGAGAATATTCTTAAAATTGTATACAAATTGACACGGTCGTATTCTAAAATTTCAGTTGCTTCCTACTTCCATTATACGTCCCGCCACCTTCTGTTATTTCGTGAATTAAATTAGGTTGTAGTACTACATTTTAATTTCAAACTCCAGTTCATGGCTGATCTGTATGACTACAATAGACTTCTTTATTAGGACTTTAAGTTTACTTATTTATTTCGAGAGAGATGGAGACAGGGAGAGCAGGGGAAGGGCAGAGAGCAGGAGAGAGAGAATCCCAAGCAGGCTCCCGAACTCTCGGCACAGTGTTCAATGCAGGGCTCGAACTCACGAACCATGAGATCATGACCCGAACCAAAACCAAGAGTCAGTCGTTCAGCTGCGCCACCCATTATGACTTTTAATAGAAAGGGGTGTATGGAAGTGTATTTGTGTTCTTTTGGTGCTGAGCACAGCATTCAGAGTTGTGGTAGTTGGGAAATCCACTCTTCCTTCGAGACTGTCCATCACCTCCTACAGCCCCAGGTGACCTTGCAAGGGGTAGACTCTTTACTGGCTGCTTACAGGACTGCAAAGGGGGATGCATCTGAGTCACTTGTCCTTCGTGTCCATCTATAAGTTTAGTCCAGTCATCAGTAAATCAAGCAATCTAAGCTGCCTATGTTCTTTCTCCTCCAGGCCCTTCAACACAGTGATCTTTAAAGCCTGCTGTAGGTTATGGATTTTAGGGTCAGGATTTTAAAGCAGCATTTATAATTTTTTCTCTGATTATAAAAGCAACACATTTGGGGGGGGGGGAAGTAAAAAAAAAAATTAACCGTAAACCCGCCATTTGGAGATAAGGACATTTAGCACTTCAGTTCCATTTTTCTATATCCACATAGTATGTTGCTTTTAGCAGTTAAATGGTCAAGGACAGAGCCTAGAATCAAGCTGGGATTCCTGCTTCTACCTTCACTAGCTGTGTATTTGAGGGGCAAGCTTCCTAGTATCTTGGTGCCTTAGTTTCCCAGTTCTGTGCAGTGGGAGATCATATGAGCACATGGGTCTGAGCATTGTTTTGCTGATTAAATAAACCAGCATATGGGAAGCACAGAGAGCAGTGCCTGCGTTTCTGATTCCTTAGTAAGCTGGTTTTCCTACAGCTCTTTCCCCTGAACCTTCCTAAGTAAAAGTAACTTGACTCCTTATCAAAGTTCCTATTTCCGCATTTGCCCAGTAGCATTGGGTTAAAGGACACTTCTTGTCCCGAATGAAATTACAGACTCTCTTGGAGTCTGTATTTGAGGCTCTGCTTCTCTTGCACACCCAGGAACCTGACAGCTCGTGCAATAAAAGCTCAGATTCATGGGGTTTGCCTTTGCCTCCTCCTATCACCTGTTGATACTGTCTCCATGTTTTATACGGGTGCTGTAAGTCATCAGTTAGTTGATGACAGAGAACCAATTTTTTTTACTCTCCCCTTCCTTTAGCAAACTAAGCTACTGGAAAGGGAAACGTATTTAAGAAGCCACACACTTAAAACAGCAGCAGCTAGCTCTATTTAGAAGAAGGTGGCCTGGTAGAAACACGGTGTGCATGGACTGTAAGCTCCTACTTTTTCCTGCCCTGCAGAGCTTACAGGGTGTCCTTGGTAAAAGCTTACTCCTATCTCTCACAATCACACTGGGCCTCTGTGGGGTGTGGCTTTTTACAACTCGGGGGCATCTGAAACCATTCCCCACCCCACTATTTTCCATAATCTTTGAGTGCCCCAAGGCTCCTAGATCTAAACTCTTAATTTGTTCTAAGTAATTACATTAAAGAATTGACCATTGTTCCAAGCAGTGAAAATGAGGGTTTTGTTTGGCCTATATGCCTTGCGTCCAGGGCAAGATGCCAGGTCCCAGAGCATGTCTGGGCATGAAGAAGGGACCGGGAGAAGGGACCTTTGTGGTCCAAGAGCTTGTACCTTTGAATGAATATTAAAGGATTTTTGGCCTTCTGTGAGCACAGACTTCAGGGACAGCATAGAGTTCAGCTAGGACAGAAGTCTGGAAAAAACCCAACCAACTAAACAAACAAGCTGCAAGTTAACATTACCAGAATGAAGAAAGAATAAAAAAGGAGAAATGCGAAATGCTGACGAGCCTGATGCCTTCAAGTTCCCACAACTGTTTCTTCTCGTGATTTTGAAAATAATAGCACAGGCAAGGATATGAGGCACATACACACACATTCACAAATTTCCTTTAGCCTCATGAGAAATTTTGGAAAGCATTTGGTATAAAATCCCAAATAAATATACGGTAATATTTTTAAAAATCATGTATATTCAAATAGCCCTAAATCGGTTCTCACACCCACCATATCTTGAGAAGTAAGTGGTTTAATTCACTCACTCAACCAATCATTCATCCAGCAAATATTTATTTACAGGCATATCTAGTAATACTTGGTGCCGGGGATATTCTCCAGCTCCGCTGGGTGGTTTCAGCCCTACGCTGTGATATGACACTGTGTTGGCTTCAGCAAATTTGTATTTTGCATTTTGAATGTCTCTTGGTCCACCTCTCAAGCTATGGAAAGAAATCCTGTCTAGGGAAACTTGAGAGGAATGAGGGGGGAAAAGAACATGCACACAGGCCAAAAAGGAGCTCAGTTTCTGTCACCCTTATTAGATGGCTAGTTTGGAAGAGAACCACGAGAATGTGGACTGCCTGGATTGGTCTTCTTCAATTGCCGTTTTTCACCCAGTGATTATATATAAAACCATATTGCCTCATTAAAAACTGGCCTGTTAAAAATGGCAAAGTGGCTTGTAATGGCTCATAATGGCATTGGCCCAGAAACGGAAAGGCAAACCTCATAGGCAGAAGTAGGGGGTGAGGGGCAACATCGCATCCTCCTTGCTCTTAGCTTCTGTTTTCTGGAGGTTGAGTGTTGCCACAGTGGGAGGAAGCATCCCAGAATTCCCCAAAACTGCACATCAATGTCTTCTATGTCTTTTCCCTCTCACTTTGATGCCAAAAATGAGAGGGAACACCTGGTTAGACTCTTAATTTTTCAGACGGTGGTTTCAGAAAGACCCTGGGTCAGTTTCAAAGACTTGTCTCTGTTGCACATGTGTATTTTTTAAAAATTCTACACACAATTTTATGATTTAAAAAATTTTTAAGTTTGTCAAGTCTCAAGTTTTGTAGGTCCTGCTACAGACAAAAGGTAGTTTTGTTTTGTTTTGTTTCCCTATTGGGTACCCAAGAAATGTAACTGCCACACCCAACAAAGCCAGGAAATGAGACAATGTAGCTCAGGACACACAATGCACGGCCAGTAGATCACAGTACAGAATTTGGGTAAAGCAACAGTGCCCTCTTCTGGCTACAGAGAAGAACAAATTACAGAAGAATGACAAAATTCAAGATGAATACATTCTAGGGAATCTACTGTATGCTTTGTGGCCATAGTTAACAACGCTGTGTTGTGTTGTGTTGTGTTGTGCCAAGAGGGTAAGTCTTACATTAAATGTTATTATCACAATAATAATAAGGAAAGAAGGTGGGAGAAAACTTTTAGAGGTGACGGATATGTTTATGGCCTAGATATGGTGACGGTTTCACTGGTGTATAATTATCCCCAAACTCATCAAGTTGTATGCATTGAATACATACAGCTTTTTGTAGGTCACTCACACCTCAATACAGTGGGTCGTTTTTTGTTTTTTGTTTTAATTTTTTAAAAGTTATTTTGAGAGAGAACAATGGGGAAGGGGCAGAGAGAGAGAGGGAGAGAGAGAATCCCAAACAGGTTCTGTGCTCAAACTCAGGAATGGTGAGAGCATGAACTCAAGAGTCAGACACTTAACAGACTGGGCCACCCAGCTCCCCCAGTGGGTGTTTTCTTTTTAAAGACCCATATTGAAAAAGAAATGGTGAACATAATGTGGAAGCTCCTTATGGAAACTTTTGAGCAGCTACATAGCAATAAAGGTTATGCCTCAGATGAGCAATGCCAAGCGTAAGCCAAGGTCTGGCCAGTTGGCCGCAATGCCCAGCTACTCCTGTGCTCTATAAACTGACAAGCAGGGGGGCGCCACTGAGCCGTCCCTCTCAGCACAGGCTGGGTGGTTCCCAACCGGTCAGTCTAGTGCCACTGCCCCTTCTGTGTACAATACTAATATAAATTGTCCTCACGGCTCCTGGACAGGGACCCATATGTCAACTGGGATGGTCTTGGAAGTAACAAGAATGACCAGAAACCCTAACATTTATCTAGTCTTATCAGATGCTAAAACACTGTGTACCCATCTCATTTAATCCCCACGACAGCCCTAAAAGATTAAAGATCTCACTGGTTGAAGCCAGAATCCAAAGTGGTTTTTACCCCATTAGAGTTGAGTTCCTAACCACTGACCTACCTCCTCCATTTTCCTGATTAACTAGAGCTTCTGCTTTTCTGTCCCACAGAATGTCAGCTTTAGACACCCAGCACATATGCAACCAATTTGTAAGAGAAGAAGAACTGAATTGCTTGGTTTGCTTTGCTTTGTGTTGGCACGTTTGTATAAGATGTGAAAATTAGAAGCTGAAATCAGCTGATTAAAATTATGTGGGGTTTTTTTTTAATGTCTCTCTATATTTGAGAGAGATGCAGAGAGAGACGGAGCATGAGCCAGAGAGGGGCAGAAAGAGAGGGGGACAGAATCTGAAGGAGGCTCCAGGCTCTGAGCCATCAGCACAGAGCCCGACTCAGGGCCAGAACTCATGAGCCGTGAGATCATGACCTGAGTCGAAGTTGGATGCTCGACCAACTGAGCCACCCAGGCGCCCCCCTATACTGAACTTGTAGAGGAAAGATACTAAACACAAGAGAAGATGTCCCTGTTGGAGATTTCTTATAAAAGTAAATAATATCTACCTAAGCAACAAATCACTAATATCTCAAATTCTTTTTTAAAAAAGTAATGTTATGGGGGTTATTTGATGGACGTAGGGTAGAGCTGAAGAACAGAAAACAGCAACTGTCCCACCTGGCTCCCTCCGCAGGGAGGGCACATTGGGAGGGGACACTGAACAGGGGACAGCTGTTCCTCTTCTCATCCTTCTCTACTATTTGTGGATCCACCTGTATTTAAAAGAAACTTTTAAAAGTCTATCACAAAAATAAAAGAGAAGATTTTAAAGCAATACCCACATAATTCTCAGTGGGTCAGAAGTCCCAGAAAAAACCCTCAACTGAGTCCTCTGCTTAGGGCCTCCCAACGCTGAAGTCTGGGTTCCACCAGCCTGGCATCTTCCCTCGGAGTTCAGAGGAAGACTCCACTTCCAAACTCAGCTTCAGTTGTTGACAGAATTCACTGGCTTGAGGTTGAGCAGTCTGGTCTCCATTTTCCCGACTCATAACCCCCTTCATCCTCAAGCCGACAGGGATGCATTGAACCCCTCCCAGGGTTGGCATCTCCAACTTTCCCTTTTGCTACATCTATTTGATATCCTCCTCAGCTTCCTTTTCTGTTTTGAAGGGCTCATGGGATTACTCTAGGCCCACCTGGATAATATAGGATAATCTCCCTGTCTTAAGGCGAGCTGTTTAGTGGCCTTGATTATATCTGCAACCTCTCTTTTCCTCATAATGTAACCATGGGCATGACATCGGAAGGCAGAGACAACGGGGGCCAGACTTATGCCTGCCACACCAGTTCAAATAGAAAGATAAAATAGGGGGTGGGGGAAATGGGTGGTGGGCATTGAGGAGGGCACTTGTTGGGATGAGCACTAGGTGTTGTATGTAAGTGATGAATCATGGGTTTCTACTCCTGAAGTCAAGACTACACTGTATGTTAACTAACTTGAGAATAAAAAGAAAGAAAGAAGAAAGAAAGAATCAGAAATGGACCTTAGAAATGGACCGAAGGGATAGTAATTATATTCTTCCTCAAAAAGAAAGAAAGAAGAAAGAAAGAATCAGAAATGGACCTTAGAAATGGACCGAAGGGATAGTAATTATATTCTTCCTCAAAGACTGATTCAAGTGGAAAGAAGTTACAGCCCGATATCAGGGTCCAGGGTCTAGGCTACTGTATTGTCAGCAAGCATCATGCTGTTTTGTAGGCGTGTTACTCAATCCGAATAAGGAAACTGGTCCGCGGAATAGGACTGAGCTCTCGTGCCGGCTCTTCGCGATGTTAGAAACAAGACAACAGGTCCAGAACGAAGTTGCTTGTGCTAAACCCCATGTCACCAAACCAAGACTGAACTTAGTTTCAGCTCTCCCAGAAATGGAATGTTAAACCAGTCAATCAGGAATCTCCGTCTGATAGACCCCTGCCCTCCCCTAAAAGAAAGTAACCTTGCAATAACCAGCCTGCTCTTAATATGATTTCCTTGTTTCTGCTCCCTGCTGTCCATAAAAGTCTTTCACTTTTTGAACAGCATCTTAAGCTGGCTTTTTCCTATCAGGTAGATTTGATGCTGCCCAATTTGAACCAACTTTTGCCCAAATAAACTCTTAAAATTTTGAATGTGCTTCAGTTTATGTTAACAGAATCCTTGAGCAGGTCAGTCCACCTTTTGAGGCCTTGGTTTTCTAATTTGTAAAAAAGGAGTTGAACCAGATAGTTTCTTCCCCCCAAAATGTTATTTGGTACTACAATCCAGAGTCCACACAGACACCCCTGAAAGTGCTGCAACGGCTTGGGCCTGGTAGGATGACTTTCACAATGCAAGGCGAGGCCCGCAGTCATCAAATAATGTGCCCGTTCATGGACAACTGCAGTTTTTAGAGTGTTTTATGCTTTCAATCCTCCAATGCCCGTGGCAAGGTAAATATTGGAGATATTGGACCCCGTTTCCTCATAAGAAACTGAGTCGGAGAGAATCAAGACCTTGCCTGGGATCACATGGCGCTGATGGTGGTGATGCTTTCTGAACCTGGGTCGTGTTGGCCTCCGTTAGAGCATTAGACTCCTTTTGTCTCTTTACGCCCCTGTGGCCAGCCCCTAGCAATGCAATAGATATTTGTAGAATGAATACATGAATGGTTTAACAAATGAGTGGACAACTCTTCCAACTACCTCACAAAGAAATATCCCAAATGCACTCACTGCTCTGTACTTGCTCAGGCGCAAGAAGGTCTAGCAAAGCACTTAGAATAGATTTTCAACTTGGGCTAACCCCAGGTGACTGCCTTACCTTACCTGGAAAATCCCTTTCCGCAACATTTTGTGTAATCAGAGTTTCACTGGACGCCTCAAGAAATAGGACCACCTTCAGAGCCATGAGTTAGAAGAAATTTCCCCCAAACCTCCAAATGAGCACCGTCAGCAGTGGATGGTGAATGCCTCTGCCATAACTTGGGCCTCCTTGGAAGCCTGGACCGTTCTGTGTTCTGTAGGTGTGTTACTCGATCCGAGTAATGAAGCCGTGAACTAACCAGCAGTTCTGTGCTTTTCTGCTCGAGATAAGAAGTGCTAAATCACCCAGCAGCAAGTCTCCCAAAGGTGAAGTAATTTATTTCTGTCTCCTGGTGATTAATTGTCTGGTGTTCTTTGCTGCTAGAAATGATAAGACTTAGGTAACGGAAGACCATGTCTCCCTGGTGGGAAAGCTTCTCAGTAAGTAGGGGGTGTCAGTTCTAACACGCCAGCACGAATCCTGTGGTTTGGTAGGGAGCCTGTTCGCCAGCTCTGTGTCAGAGCACCCTTATGCCAGACGGACTAGGAATTCCCTAGAAAGTCTAACCCTAAATTATTTTCGCTTGATTTAATACCTAACTCCAGAGGAATGAGTCTACATAGAAATTAAATTAATGCTCACTTTTATGTCTGTAGATAATGCATATACATAGAGCATCTATAAACAGTAATTAATGTCTATTTATAATCACGCCATGGCTTACAGAGTGGGTTGAGTTCTCTCAATTCTGGGAGGTGGATACTATCATTATCCCCACTTTTTAATGAGGAAATAGGAGTGACAACGCAATTTAACTTGCCATAGCCCACAGTTAGTAAGTAGCAAACTCTGACTTTTTTTATTCAGAACGTTTGTTCTTGGGACACCTGAGTGGCTCAGTCAGTTAAGCCTCCAACTTTTTTTTTTTTAATGAAAAACTAGTCCAAAACAATTTTAATACAGCATTTTCAGTCATTATTCATATATTTACCTATCTCCATCAAATTAAATAAAGTCAGTTATCAATGTAGGAGCATGAAATCTGAATTCCAAGGCACATAGGAAGGTTGCAATCACATATAATGAGGAAAAAAATTACTTCAAAACATAGCCCTATTTAGAAAAAGAAGGGGAATGCCACAGAAAACATTTTTATAACACCACTAATTTAACAAATTTGATAAAGTCGTCCATGTTTTCTTCTTTTACTAAGGGTGTCCTTCCAAATACTGGGACCATACTTAAAACTTACCGAGAATTCCAAAACCTTTCATTTATGTATAATAAATATGTATTTATTTATGTATATTATGTCAATCACTTTTTACCGCATCTCAAAGTAGAATAGTAATGAAAAGAGTACCTGTTAATATAAATAATATGCACCTCCAACTCTAGATTTTGACTCAGGTCATGATCTCCCGGTTTGTGAGTTTGAGCCCCACATCAGGCTCTGCACTGACATCGCGGACTCAGCTTGGGATTCTCTGTCTGCCTCTTCCTCTCTGCTATTTATTCTCTCTCTCCCTCTCTCTCTCTCAAAAATAAATAAGTAAACATGAAAGGAGGGGGAAAGTGTGTTCTAGTCTGTGAGTCCACTGATCTGCAAATCTAATTGTCTGGGAAGTAAGCGCCTCCAGAATACAGGGCAGCTTTTTGCCTTCCTGTCTTTTCTAACTCAGCAGATGCTAAAATCACAGCAGCTCTCAGGCTTGGGACAATCTGCAATGTTTTTTTTACATTGAAAATGGCTTGGGTAGTAATTATGAATCTTAGGACACAAAAGTATAGGAAATGTAATTTTATTTTTCTAAAACAGAATTTAATTTTTATTACTCACTGCTCTTTTGGTGGAAATTATTGTGAGCCACTTAAGGGATTCCCTCCCTCAGCCCCCTTCCCTTTTCCCCAGGGTTTTGTCCAAGTTCCAAAGTGCTTTTGAGGAGCCACAGGGTCAAGGATGGAGGGGCACCTGCCCTCCCTGCCTACCCCCAGGACGACCATCGCCCCTTCTGAGCTTCATCGGGTGGTTGCGAATGAACTTACCAGCCCTTCTCAGTTACCCTACATCATTTTGCTGCCCTGTTCCTTTGTGGAAACTCTGTGACGTTGTATAAGATCCCTTCTGCCTGAACACACCACACAGCCTTCTCCCTCTGGGGTCTTGCCACAGTCCAAGGCCCATTCCATGAGGAGCAAGGAGAAAAAGCCTCCTTCTCAGGGAACTCTCCACATCTACACCAGAGGCACAACGTCCATTTTATAGAAATCATTTCTAATGTTCCCTTGCCTTCCTCAACTGGAACTTATAGACAATATAATCTGTTTTTTTAATGTTTTATTTATTTTTGATACAGAGAGAGTCAGAGCATGAGAGGGGGAGGGGCAGAGAGAGAAGGAGACACAGAACCAGAAGCAGGCTCCAGGCTCTGAGCTAGCTGTCAGCACAGAGCCTGACGCGGGGCTCGAACCCACGAACGTGAGATCTGACCTGAGCCGAAGTCGGAGGCTTAACCGACTGAGCCACCCAGGCGCCCCAATCTATCAAATATAACTTCAAAAAGCTGAATAAAATTCCTTAACTGTACTATAAAGGAGAAACAAATGGAAAATAATAAAGTCACGTGGGCTTAAGTATGTAAATGCCCTAACATAACTACACTAAAAGACATTAGAAAGGAGTCAGGCAGTCCCCTGCGAATGCAGAATCATCGTGCACACACATCTTCATATATAGATTGACATTGACCACTCAAGGACCAGAACCCACATTACATCAGCAACATGGCTTAGCAAAATGGTTATCTTGCCAAAGTTCCAAACCAGACAGAGAAGAGTGGTCCCTCACTTCTCACAGTGGTCCTACCCCTGGATAATTCAGTTGGTATTAAGACTCCACAAAAATACATGAATAAGGCACCTGGGTGGCTTAGTCGGTTGAGTATCTGACTCTTGATTTCAGCTCAGGTCATGATCCCAGGGTTATGGGATCGAGCCCCACATTGGGCTCCGTGTTCAGCATGGGGTTCTCTCTTTCTCTCTCCTTCTGACCCTCTCCCCCACTTGCACACCTTCTCTCTGACGCTCTCGTTATCTTTAAAAAAAAAAAAGTAAGTAAAGTGGGCAACTTCCACTTCAGGCCTAAATGGAGTAATGAAGACCAGATTTACCTTCCATCTGAAACAACTGAAACTGGACAGTGTATGAAACAAAGACCCTTAAAACATTGGGTCATCAGTCAACGAAAGCCAACCTCACAGGCACCATCCAACCTTACAGGCAGACCTATTCTCAGAGGACCTTTGTTTTCAAACATTAAAACCATCCACTCTCTGCTTGAAGGCACAGATATATTTGTACTTAACTAAGTGAGTTTTAGCTCTTGTGATGTTGAGTTTGCTGCTGTTGTAGACAATTTTGGCCCAAACGGATAATATGGATAATATTAAGCCCCAGCGAAGCTCCTGGACTTCTGTGGTGACGGAATGATTTCTGATAGAATCGGTGGGACCATACAGAGAGCGCTGACCTGAAAGGTGTGAGAAGGCACGGGGCACATCACGTAAGCCCAAATCCAACCATAAATATTTACTGAGCACCCACCGCATGTCCGCTCACAGAGGCCAATAGGACACCTTCAGGGAACTCAGAGTCCGCTAGGGGGCGCTCTAGTCTAAGTTCTTAATCAGCAATTAGGCCCCTCCTGCCAAACCCGTGGATTTCCTGTGCAACAAAAGATAAAGATACCCACCGGACCCCAGCTTGGGTGGCTGCAGGGAAAGAAGGTAAGCCCTCCCAGCTCCCCCGGGCGAAGCTGCCGTTGCGCCCTCTGTCCCACTCAGGTGTCGCATTAATGCCCAGGACTGAGGACTGGGGAGCCAAACCATCTGGAATCCAGCTCAGCTCAAAAATGGCTTCCCACTGGGGTGCCGGGGTGGCTCAGTCCCCTGAGCATCCGACGTCACCTCCAGTCTTGACCTGGCTGCCCATTGGTTTGAACCCTAAGTCGGGCTCTGTGCTGGCAGCTCAGGGCCTGGAGCCTGCTTCGGATTCTGTGTCTCCCTCTCTCTCTGCCCCTCCCCCCCTCACACTCTGTCTCTCTCAGAAATAAACATTTTTTTTAAGTTAAAAAATTGCTCTCTAGGAATTAGCAATATGTTATTAAGCTCTTGACATTAATATCCCCTATGCCAGCGCTTCTCAAATTTTAATGTGCATACAAATTATGGGGGGCTCTTGTTCAACTGCAGATTCTTATTGAAAAGACCTGGAGTAGGAACAGAGATTCTGCCATTCTCACAAGCTCTCAGGTGCGGCCCATGCTACTGGCCACACCTGAGAGGCAAGGTCTGGCAAGATACAGTATTAAGGAAGCCATCTGTAACCACAGAATCTCCCGGAGACATTCCTGTGAGTTCTATGAACAGCTCTTCAGTCTTGTGAAACGATGGCTCCTCAAAGGTGAGGTTAGCTTTCATTCCTTAGTGAAGGGGATCTGACATGTAAATATATTGCATAGGACGTGTAAGAGAATGACGGACTCCCTTTGGAGGTCTGGGAAGGCTTCCAGAAGGAGGTGATTTCTGAGCTAGGTGTGTTAGGCGAACGTCATAACCACTACACTACGGAAACCCTCCTGAGCTAGGTGTGTAAAGATAGTTCAGTGGACGGAGAGGGGGACGCAGGCACAGAGGGGTGTGTCCCGACAAGGGACTCAGCGGTTAAACTGGAGAACATGTATTTTACTTTTTTTAACTTTAAATTTTTTAAATGTTTATTTATTTCAGAGAGTGAGAGCGAGACAGAGCGTGAGCAGGGGCGGGCAGAGAGAGAGGGAGACAGATTCCGAAGCAGGCTCCAGGCTCTGAGCTGTCATCACAGAGCCCAACTCAGGACTTAAACTCAGGATCTGTGAGATCATGACCTGAGACAAAGTCAGACGCTTAACCACCTGAGCCACCCAGGCGCCTTTGGAGAATATGTATATTAATGTATTATTGTAATTGAGCATGTTATTTTAGAGCATCCTGACTACTGGGTATGCAGTCAGGTAGGCAAGAGGCAGGCCAGGACCTCAGAGATAGTTGTAACGTAACGGACAGTGAGGGTCAAGATAAAGCTGAAGGAAGTAGGGAAGTGGGTTCCTTACGACCTGCAGGTGTGGTTCCTGGTGCCGTTGTCACCGCAGTTGGGGAAGTGGGAAGACAGTGCAAATACTGAAGCCGGGTGGGGTTCAAAGTCCAGAACACGGACACCAGCAATCTGAAGCTGGTGTCTGACCTAGAGGATGGACCCTGATCCCACGTGCATGATGAAGAAGGGGGGGGGGGATAGCGGGATGCATCTTACCAGGGAGGGTAGAGGTCATGTGACACCCTGGCTCTTTGGCTCTGGGTGTCCTTTTCCATCAGCAACAGCACTAACAGCATCTGATAAGGGTAAAAAGGACATGGTTGTTTATGTCAGGCCCTAAAAAGGGCTGTGATAAGGACATCAAGCTTTTAAGAATGTTGTAACCAACATTCAGATAAGCTTGGAGATACTATGAAAAGTGTTGAACTTTTTTTTAACTTTAAATAGAGTCTTAGACTATTGACCATTGATCTCTCAGAGTCTATAAAAACCTGCGTTCATTATCATATGGCAAAGCCAGCTGCAAGTAGTCAGCAGTCTTTATTTATGTTAATTCTTAGGAGTAGGTACTACACTATTATTAAATGCAATTGACTTGAAGTAATGAAAGAAGTCAGTTTACTATTTTTTTATTCTTTTATTAATTTAAAAAGATTTTTTTCATGTTTATTTTTTTTTGAGAGAGCACAAGCCGGGGAGGAGCAGAGAGAGAGGGAGACACAGAATCCAAAGCAGGCTCCAGGCTCTGAGCTGTGAGCACAGAGCCCAATGAGGGGCTCGAACTCACCAGTGGTGAAGTCATGACCTGAGCCAAAGGTGGACAATGGGTTATAAACCCATTGGGCCACCCAGGTGCCCCAGAGTTTACTAATTTTTAAGGGAGCCAAATCTTTAAACAGCAAAGCCAGTTTTGTACCAAAGATTATTCTTGCTGTTTTCTGTATTATATGCCAGCAATTCTACATAATAGGTTGTTCTCATAAATATATAGGTATACATGTATATGTACATATATATATGTAACTGGTGTTTATTTTGGGGTTATAATTTCAGTAATCATTATGTGATTTCTGATACATAAGTTATAGTTTGGGAGAATTTATTTTTATTATTAGTAAGGGAAATTTATTCCCAGGATTGTGCACTCTGAAACATAAAAGAGAAGCAACATTTCATATGTCTTTTTGACTCATGTAGGGTAAGAAAGAAATTCTAAGAATTCGATATAATTGCACTCTGAGGCACACATTTTGTGTCTTCTGGTCAAATGAATCTACATTTGTGACATTTATGCACAACTAAGTTGACATTATATATATTCCTGTTAATTGTTTAATTATTGCATATATATTTCATGAGCACGTTAGTATCCAAGTTGTAATTTTGGAACAGTAATCAGTTAAAACACTGTCCTCTGCATTCTTCCTTCCATGCAGAGTATCATTTCATTCTTGAGATTCTGTGTAGAAAGTTTTTTTAAGAATTATCTCCAGTTACAGATAAGACTCCTGGAGCCTAAAAAGGTCAGGTGACCGACCTAGGATACGCCTGCTGGCAATCGTAAATTTGAGACCCCAAATGAGGTTATCTGTTGCATACTGATAACTGCATAAATATTCTAAAGTGAAACAGAGGGTTTTTTTTTAATTGTTCAAAGAAAAAAATATTTAGAGTCGGCTAGAAAAGGCTATAGAACAGCTCGTTCCTGGATCAGTTCATGGGCACTATAAATAGAAACGGAACCCGGGCCACTCTGGAGCCGGTCTCAGCAGAGTGCTGCATTCGAAAGAAACACAAACCCAGTTCCAAAAACGCCTTGCAGCCTAATGTGCGAGATCTCTTGGAGAAACAGCAAACAGGGAACCACTGGATGACACGCTCTAGAACTTTCTAAAAGTTTTCATTTCCTTCATCTCAGTAGCTGCTCCCCTTAAACTTGCTCTTCCCCAAAAGACTGCTCTCGGTACCTCCTCCCTGCCCCCGTGCTGCCCTTTCATTGGCCACCACACCCCTAGTGACTTCCAGAGTTCATTCCTTTCCATGGTCACTCCATCTCCTTCCCAGCATGAAATCAGTTTAGCCTCTCAGCTGCATCTAAGACGCTTCCACAGCTACCCCCTGTCAAAATTCTGATGGAAGCAGAAAGCTAGCTACACAGACCCTCCCAGACTAAGGATGGTGAGGTGTGTGTGTGTGTGTGTGTGTGTGTGTGTGTGTGTGTGCATACACAATCTTCTGTTGTCTCTGCCACGTAATAAACTTACAGTGGACATCCTCTCCTCTCTAAAACTACTAGATGCTGTTTATCTACTTTCATCTTCATTACAGCCGTACTGGCTGCCTCACTCATCCCCATTCACACCAAGCATTCCCCAACCTCAGGACCTTTGCACTTATGGACCTGCCTAGAAAACTTTTCCATAGATATTCACAGGACCAGTCCTCTGCCTTCATTGACATCCCTGCTCAGATATCTCCTGGTAAGTGGGGCTGTCCCTGAGCTCCTGGCCTGAGACCACAAGCCCCTTTCTCTCTCCATCCCTTCCTCCTGCTTAATTTCCCTTCAGCACACTGGGGGAGTTGTCAGTTTCGCTCTTGCTCTCGGCTGAAACCTTAGCACCTAGAATGTCGCATGACACCTAGTAAATGCTCAATAAATAGTTGTTAAATAGATAGCACTTGTTCTTCAAAATTTTATTAGAAGGCTAATAAATCCTCCACTTAGTGAAGAACGTATTTTCCTTTTGAAACCTGACACGGATTACTCAGTCACATGTTTTCACCCGACCCTCTGCATTTCATCTGCTCCGTGGCTGATTCGTTACTGGGTCTGCACCTCACATGTTGTGTGGCGTCTGCGTCCTCAGCTTACCTCTCTCATCTTTTGCATGTAAGGTCCAGGTTTTCTTGCGCAGTTACCAACTCCCGCTGAATCCATTAAGCCTGAGATCCCCCAGATCTCCAGGCCAGGTATTCCCAGACTCTGACCTAGGCTGACAGCAGGTCGGTAACTTTCAGAACCATCAGCTGTCTGTGAGCCCCCAGGGCGTCGGCATCTTGAAACATGGAACCCTCCAGGGCCCCTGGACATCTCTGATGTCAGAGCTGCGGGGAGTGGCAGCCTGAGAGCTTTGGTACGTGTATCTCCCAGCATCGAGAGGGCCTTTCTGGTGAGAAAGAAAATGGGCCCCAAAGTAACTGGAATTGGATGCCAGCGCCCACTAACAAGTTGCTGCCTCTGGATTGCGCCAGATGCCCCCTCACTGCACACTTACCTGGAGGCACAACTGAGGTCAATAATCACTAAGAAGCAAAGTGTCCTGCTCAGGAAAGCATTTGCCCCAAAAGAGCCCTGGCCCTTGAGCCTGGCTTCTGGGATGTAATCTGTGTCATTCCAGATAGAACTGAAGGGCGCCTGGGTGGCTGAGTCAGTTAAGCATCCGACTCTTGATTTTGGCTCAGGTCATGATCTCACAGTTCATGGGTTCGAGCCCCAAATCAGGCTTCTCGCACTGACCATACGGAGCTTGCTTGGAATTCTCTCTCCCTCTCTCTCTCTCTGCCTCTCCTGCACATGGTCTCTCTTTCTCAAAATAAATAAATAAACTTAAAAAAAAAAAAGACACTTTGGAAGTGTCTGTTTAGGGCAGGGTGTAGATGCACCAGATCTTAGGGAGGGGTTAGGCACACCTGATAGTTTTAGGGTGAGGGCGGACTCACCAGAAAGACCAATCTTGTGGTTTAGGTGGGGGCCTTTGGCTGGAGGCTGAGCTCAACTCCTGGACATTCAATCATTCAATTATGTCAAGGTAATGAGACTCCAAGAGTCTTCTGAACATAGAGGCTTAGGGTTGCTTCCCTGATGGGGGATGTCCCGTGTGTCTGTCACACGCCAACGCCAGCGTGGTCAGCAGCTTTGCCCTGGAACCTTCCTCCACTCTGCTCTATGTTCTCGTCTTTTTGGATGATTTTAATCTGTATCCTCCTGTGACACAGCATAGCTGTGAGTGTAATAGTCCAGTGGGTTCTGTAAGTCTTCCTTCTAGTGAATTATCAAAACAGGGTTTTAGAAACTGTCTTCCCGCAACCTTGCACTTGGTGTTAAAAGTGAGGATGGTCTCGGGGACCGTGCCTTCAAACCCCACAGCCTGGCTATCCTGGGGACGTCCCCAAAGCGCGAGAAGACGGGGGCCTCAGATCTGAGGTGTTTCAGTCCAATACAGTACGCATGCTCCTTTCTCTACTTCACTTTATCTTTTAACCTTTCTTTATATTTAAAAGCTTTCAGAAAGGAAACAGACTTTCAAAACGGGGAAAACATGTCATTGGTACTTATGTAATATTTGGGTCATTAAGTCCCAAGTAACTTTAAAAATACTGAATCTCAAAATAAAGTCCCAGCATAGCATCAGTTTTGCAGCGTAATGAAGTCGCCTGCCTAAGACCTCACAGCGCTCACGGCCATACCGAGAAGCGAACACGCAGTACCCGGTCCCTCGCTGCCTACCGAGCCACGGTCGGGCCTGAGACACATTCACCTGAGAACACACTGGACCGCACATGATAACCAGTAAGCGGCAGGTAAGGGAGCGTGTCTGCCTCAGGGGAAGTGCAGAAACGAGGAAAGGGGAGCCACAGGCAATTTGCAGACGTGACCACATCACAAGGTGAAATGTGAGTCCCGGCCAGCAGGAGACAAGAAGGCAAAAAGAGCAAAGGACAGGTGAAGAAAGGTGCAGAGGCACTTAGTAGATGTGAACAGGCAGAAGGAGGGGTGGGATGTCCTAGAGAAGAGGTGGGAGCGTGGAGAGCCCTCTAGGGGTGAGGGGTGGCGGGGAACCAAGAGCTGTGCTAAATCCCTTCTCTCTTATCTTTTCAATCAGCCAACACTTGGGTCCTTTAGCAGAAAGCAGCATAGCTTTGTTGCTTGGCTATGGCTGAGAGTGAGGGTCCTTCCTCAATCCAGGAAATAGCATTTCAATGACAATACGTGGAATTTCAACCTAGAGTTTGATAAATATCTGGGGTTTAGTATCATAGCTCTGAAGTCAAAGAGGCTCATAACTTCAAAATAATGACCTTTCCTACCCTGGCGGTGAAGGATCGGGAGTGATTGGCAACATGCCATCCATAACTGATGGGGTGGAAAAGGAGGTGAGGAACCAAAGGCAGGAGGAAGTCACCACTGTAACAGAACAAGAAGGGAAGGGAAGGAGGCCAGAGGCCATGTGTCCTGCATGGCCGAGGCCGAGGCCCAACAGCCACCTCAAACCTCGATCTTACTCTGAGCACCGCGTGCAGCCCCAGGCATCAAAGAGTGACTGATCTAAGCCAATCATAGCAGCCCCGAGCCTTTTATCGAGGAGTGGATGTCGAGGCTTCCCTCTGAGCAGGGGTAGCTCTGTGACTCAGTTGGCGCCATTGAAAGGTGAAAAGAAGTCTGCTAGGAGGTTTCTGGAAAATGTTTTGCTTCTCTGTTATGAGAGATGGATGAGGCTGATGCTTCTCTCTCCCTCTTCACCCTGCCTCCATCCCAGGTCCCGACACCTGAGGCCACAGTAACCGACGTGCAGCTCTGAGGGACAGGGCAGGAGAATCCCAGTGACACTGGCCCTGACAGCAGTAAGCCACTGGACTGAGCCAGCAGCTGCCCACCACCGGGCATGGTGGAAGGTAAGGAAAACAAGAACGTTTTTGCTGAAGCCACCCTGGGTGTGTCTGTCCTTCCTAGCTTCAGCTGAAGGCAGCCCCAATACAAAAGTCTTATGCTAAGAAACTGGCTTCCAGGGGCACCTGGGTGGCTCAGTCAGTTAAGCATCCCACTTTGGCTCAGGTCATGAACTCACAGTTCATGGGTTCGAGCCCCAAATCAGGCTCTGTGCTGACAGCTTGGATCCTGGAGCCTGCTTCAGATTCTGTGTCTCCCTCTCTCTCTGCCCTTTCCAGGCTCACTTGCTCTCTTTTTCTCTCTCTCAAAAAATAAGTAAACATTTAAAAAGATTTTTAAATAATAAAAGAAAAAATGTCTTTCAATTTTGGATTAGTCCCTTAACAACTGGTAAAATCATATTTTAGATTATCAGTAGAGAAATCTCAGTAATTTTTTAAAAATTGTTTTAGAAGGGCACCTGGATAGCTCCATCGATTAAATGTGGGACTCTCACTCTCAGCTTAGGGTCGTGAGTTCAAGCCCTGCATTGGGCTCTGTGCTGGGGCATGAAGTCTACTCAAACAAAAATTGTCTTAGAACTCATGCATCCCATCAAAGAGGCCTCTGATCCTCCTGCTCCATAAACTGCAGTTGAGAGCTGAACTAGGCAAGACATGCAATTATGGCAAGAGTAAGACAAGATGTTGACTAGAAGAAAAGAGTTCACTCAAGAAAGTAAGAGGGCGCCTGGGCGGCTCAGTTGGTTAAGCCTCCGACTTCATTTCAGGTCATAATATCAGGGTTTGTGAGTTCGAACCCCACATCAGGCTCCGTGCTGACAACTCAGAGCCTGGAACCTGCTTCAGATTCTGTGTCTCCCTCTCTCTCTCTGCCCCTCCCCTGCTTGCTCCCATGCGCTCTCAAAAATAAATAAATATTAAAAAATTAATTAAAAAAAGAAAGAATGTGGGAGCTGAACATGGGCACACTCAGCACCCCTCTGGCAGACAGAGAATGGTGGCAAGAAATCCGCTCAGCCCCCACACTTCACGCCAGACCACAGCAGACTGAGCCACCGGGAGCCAAGTCTCTTGGCGTTGATGGGGCGTCAATTAGCAATTGGTCTTCTCTCTGACTCCCAGCATGACAAGCCCAGAGCTTTCACACAGGCCAATTGCCTTGTAACAGTCACTCATTCGGTTCCAGAACCTTCTGGAAGCTGAGTATAAATTGAAGTCCACAGTTTTTGACCCCAAGACTTATCCTCCGAATGGGAATGAGAGAATGGGGAAAATCACTAGGAGGTGTAGAGGTGGAAAAGCAAAGCTGGTGGAAAAGGAGCCCGTGCTAGACAAACCAGTCAAGTCTTCCTCTACCTTAAAAAGTGTTTTCTCTCTTATTTCTGAAGTTTGAAACGGAGTTCTACTTAAAGGAAATCCAACACGTAAAAAAATCCAAAGCCACAAAGCAAAGTAGAAGATCGTCCACATTCTGGATGGAGAGTTCATTTTGCATAGTGCAGGGTTTCTTCATAAAATGACCCATCTGACAACCTCTCCTTCAGGATTTGGATTCATCAGAATTCTTTAACAGTGTGTCTGTGTGTAATCAAAATGCCTTTCATGGGTGCAAAGTGCTTCGTCCTTCTCAAAGCATGTCCACAACACGTTTGCCCTCATGACCACTCTATTTAATCTCATGGCAATGCTGTCACTGTGAAAAGAAAAGATACGACTTTCAAAATCATATGTTTTTGTTCAAGAAGCTAATCTTCATTTGAAAATTAGGTTTGTTTTTAGCTGATTATAAGCTTTGTAATGTGTTCATTGCAGTAAATTGGGAAATACAGAAAAGAGGGATAAAGGAAAAAAATCCTCCACACCGCAAAGAAAACCACCATGATTTTACTAATTTTTTAAATTGAAACATAGTTGACATACAACATTATGCTAGTTTCCAGTACACAGCATGATTTGGTATATTTGTATATACTACAAAAGTCTAGTCACCACACATTGTTACACAGTTTTTTTTTCTCGTGATGAACACTTATTAACTATGGTTACCACAGTGTAACAGTTGTGCACCTTACATCCCCGAAGCTTTTCTTAGTTTTGCTCCGGGCATGTTAGTTTCGTTTGGGCATAATACTGGTTAGATCATTTTATTTTCTGCTTTTTTCTTTTTTCACGTAACATAACAGGCATGTTGTTTCAGGATGTTGTTACTCTTACTGTCATTTTTTTCAGGACTGCACACTATAATTTGCTTCATTATCGCCAAGAATGAAATACTTTGCCCATTTTTCATTTGAGCAAAAATCTAAAACAATTCTGCCATTTTAAAATCTGCCCGGCTAATCACTCTTCCTACTACTGAGTCTTTCCTCCTATCATTCATTCTTTCATGAGCATCTGTACATATGAATCTTTTTCTAAAACTGTAGCAAACTTGTTCAGGCTGAATTATCAGAGATGGAACTGGCTCTCCAAAAGAAATGAATGTTGAAGGTGTTAGAGTGCAAAACTGCCTCTCAGATCCTCGGACCTGTCTCCGCTCCCAAAGTTTCGTATAACCACACCCTCCCCAGCACTGCGTGGGTGCTTTAAAAATATTTGTTTATTGGTAAAACATCAGATCTCCTTATTGGGTTCATGTCTGTATCTTCGATTACCCCTGAGCTTAGAGCCTCTCCTCAGCAATTTATGAACCAGCTACGTTTCATCTTTTATGAAGGATTTGGTCCTAGGTCAGAAGCAAACCTCATTTTACTGGAAAGGGGGGAAAACTGCTGGCAGAAGGTAAACTATTTCCCCAAGGCTACACAAACGTTGAAAGGGTTACGTTGGGGAATCCACAGTGCAGGGTTTTTGAAGCCTGCTTAAGTAATTTCCCGTCCCCACCAGCCCCGTGTTGTGATTTTGGTTTTGTTTTGTTAACTCCTCAACCTACCTGCAATATCTTACAAAACAAGTACTTTTAAAGGACTCAGTCCAAGCTCACTGCTTCTCTACCGGTTTACAAATAAGTAAACTGAGGCCCACAGACTCACGTGGCTGGGAATCAACCATCAGCTAAAATGATGACCTGTCTCCAGGTGTCTGAGTGGTCCAGCTGGTTAGACAACCCACTCTTTTTTTTTTTTTTGAGAGAGAGAGAGGGTGTGAGCAGGAGAGGAACAGAGCAAGAGAGGAAGACACAGAATCTGCAGCAGGCTCCAGGCTCTGAGCTGTCAGCACAGAGCCTTACATGGGGCTCGAACTCACAAGCCCGGAGATCATGACCTGAGCTGAAGTCAGACGCTTAACCAACTGAGCCACCCAAGCTCCCCAGTCTCCCACTCTTGATTTTGGCTCAGGTCATGATCTCAGGGTCATGGGATTGAGCCCCACATGGGCCTCCACGCATGTAGCCTGCTTGGCATTTTCTCCTTTCTCTCTGCCCTTCCCTCACTCCCTCTCTCTCAAACAGTAACATAAATAAATAAATAAGAAATTTTAAAAAATAAAATGATGACCTGTTTCTAATTGTGTGCTGGCTTCTCTTAGGCTTAAGGCTTTAGATGCTCACAGAGATATTCTGTGTTGAAACTTAACAGGCAAGCTAGTATCAAAACTGAGAAGACTCACGTTCAAGGAGAACCTGTTGGAAGTCACAGGTTTCAAAGTCATAAGCAGTTGTGGTTTACCACCAGTGACAACAGAAAAATTCCACTCTCAGGCGAGACAGAATGACAAGGGAAAATCCAAATATCAGTAAATTATCTGTGAGAGCAAGCCCGTTTCTAAAAGACCCAGATAGGAAAAGAACACTATCTCTGCTTTTTTAAAAGATGGATTATTTTACAATGGAGTGCTGAATCAATGACGCTGACACAAGCCGTTAACCATGTGGCAAAGAATAAATTGGGTTCCCTCCTTCAGGCAATATGCCAAAATCCGTTCTGGGTAGATTTGTGTTCAATACAAAAATGAGCTCGAAAATCACACATTCAAGAAAAGCCTAAGTCTAGAATCTCATTTCAAGGTAGGAAAGTCTAAAAATTAAAGAAGGAAGACTCCAGAAAGGAAAAGATCGACAGAAAAGAAGGTTAAAGCGTCTATACAGGAGGGGGGAGAGGGGAGAAAGCCTGACAAAACAAATAAAATGTTCTAGCTCCTCATTCAAGTTAAAAGGCAAGTATCAAGCCAGGAAAACCGTGGCAACGCGAAGAGCAGACAGAGATGACCACTGTCACTGCGGAGCCGTCACTAATGGGAGGACACCGCGTGTGCAAGTGGAACGCTGGCGTCCATTACACGCAGATGAGAGCTGCGTTGCTCCGCCCTTTTGGGGGAACACTTGTGGGACAGCATGTATTAAAATAAGGTCTTAAAGGTAAAATGCCCATACTCTTTGCTCCAGTAACTCTACTTCCCGGATAGAATCAGAGAGCTATAAAAACATTTTTACATGAAGATATCTGTCCTAGATTACTCATGGTAGTGAAGATTTCTGAACATTTTAAATGCCCCATAATGAACTTCTTCAATAAAAATGGACTTGCCATCCAGACTCCTATTTTAAAAGGATACTTTTAATAAAAGGAAAAATGTTCTTGGTGGTTAAAGTAACAAAAGAGTATAGAGAGCATGATTATAATTTTATACAAAGAAAAGTACATACGGGCACCTGGGTGGCTTAGCCAGCTGAGTGTCCAACTTCGGCTCAGGTCATGATCTCACTGAATGTGAGTTCAAGCCCTGTATCGGACTCTATGCTGACAGTTCAGGGCCTGGAGCCTGCTTCACATTCTGTATCTCCCTCTTTCCTGCCCCTCCCCCCCTCAAAAAATAAACATTAAAACAAATTTTAAAAAAAGAAAAATACATATATGAACTGTGAATGGTAATAACTAGATACAGGTGATTTTTCGGTTTTCTTCTTGTACTTTCCCGTGTTCTGTAGACTCCTTAACATAAGTAAATAACGTGCGTGTGTTTGGTGGCGTGGTATGGGTTCCGGGAGATTTGTGGAATAGCAGCTCAGGGGACAGTGTTCTAGATATCTCCATGCCCCTCCCCCAGCACACATATGTTTAAAACATCTTGTTGGAACCCCGCAAAGGACTATAAAATCGAGACTACGCAGGTGAGTTACCAGCTAAGATTTCTTAATGAGAAATTGGGAAGAGTGCATAGCAAGCTTGATGAAATCATTTCTTCATAAAGCTGTAAATATTACAGAAGACACGTAAGAACATAAACGGCCGCCCGATCAAAGACTCCGGAGAACAAATCCACTAGGAGCGAAGGAGAATTTATAGGCTGAATTCTTCCTCTTAAGCCAGCGCCCTGTGAGTGTCCAGTTTAATGACTGCTTAAATTATATCCGCAATTTTCTGAGCCATTCGCTTACTTTTCAAGTTTGTAAACCAACACATCAACAATTCCCAATCAATGGGATAGCATTTCTCCAGGGAGCCGTGAACATATACCTTGCATTTGAAATGTAATAAAAAGCATGACTAAACATGCCTCTGTTCTTTATAACATAGAAATACAACATCTGGTCACAAAAAAAAAATGCATTATACAGAGTTGTAAGGATGCCAGATACTTATTACAGAGAACTGTTTTATCCATTTAGCCCAATTTTCCAGATGTTTTATTACTTGGAGACAGGAGAATTGTTGGAGCTAGTGATTGAAGCCCATTTATTTCGGGGGCTCGTCTGCAAGCCATAGGGAGCATTTCAGGGACAAGTAAATTATGACATGCTACAAGCAGTGCTTGAAGAGGGCTGTCATCTCATGTGGTCACAAAAAGGTCCCAACAAAGGGCAAAATACCCTATTTTAGGAAAACCCAGCTTCATTTGCAAAAATTGCCTCTTAGGGGAGCACTTAGTTGTCAGTTTACATGCAAATAGTCTGCGCGTAATTGCAGCAATTTCCGTAATAGTAGGTCAGGTTGGCAGTGACGGTGAAAATGGCCCAGGTTGGCTGTGATCCGAGGCCTGGTTCTCCTCGTCTACGTGCAGCCAGAGTCTCTCCCAGACCAGTCGGAAGTCTTGTCCTGAAGACAACAGGATCGGGTTCAACAGGAGCAGGTGGCACTTCCCCTGTCTTTTTACCAACAAGTCCGCATCCTTACACACACACACACACACACACAACTCGCAGAGCACTAGCCCTGGGGCATCAGTGGAGCAGGCCCTACCTGTCAATCAAAGTAAAGATTTGATGGAAACATGGAATTTTTTTAGCCTCGCATCTCTGAAGTTAGCCTCCCTGCCTTTGTTTCACCCTCAGAGGTAGGAAAAGACTCTCGGAGCATCTCGGAGATGTGTTCTCAGGCTACAAGGGCCACACTGCAAACCCATCTGTGTCCATGTGTCTACCAGCAAGTGTTAGGTCATTTATTTGTTGTTTCTGTTATTCTTGCAAATGCTGGTAGCCTCTGGTGTCAGATAGAGTGAGGTCTGTGTATCCTCTCCCGGACAACTTTGCTACCATGTGTTTTATTACAATGAAAGGGAGTCTGAGACCAACTTCTGCTACATGCGCCAGTGTTTGTTGACACACAGGCATAAAAATGATCAGACGGTCCATTCTGCTGAGGCGGGGAAAGGGCCCATCTCTCTTCACGTGTTGCAGCTAGCTCTCTGCTTGAGAGGTTCTCTCCAAGGAGGAACAGTGAATATTTTTACATCAGGATTAGCCAGATGTCTCGCTGGGTCAGGAAACAGGCCTTGGGGACCAGGCAGAACACAGGGGCATGTGGACGGCTGGGACTCACGTGCCGGTTCAGAGGTTTGGGGCTGGGCTTTCTGGACTTTTAGGTGAGGGCACGTGGGCGGGTATAGTCTTCCCAGTCAGCCGCAGATTCATTCCGTACTTCCCCAATGGGAAATC
>NC_043705.1:52269007-52276008 GCF_006229205.1 Suricata suricatta
GGAGGACCTCCGGGGGCGGACAGTGCCACGGAGCATGAATAGGGCAAAGAAGAAGGATGAGGCCTCATAAAAGGTTGTGAAAAGTAGGTCTCTCAGGTTGGCTGGAGATAAGAGAAATAAGGGACTGGGGAGAAGAAAAAACGGGAACGTAGTAAGGGACGCAAAGTGTGACGGGCTGGGGCCCCAGGTCAACACGAGACTACCCTCTGCGGTGCTCCAGGGATATGTAATTGGGGAACACGTCTTATCACTGTCCTTAGGGGCTAAGGCCGTGCACAGAAACCCTGAGGATCAAATGCCAGCTGGAAGAAGGGAGGACAGTGCCACACGAGCATCCCCCACAGAGAGCTCCAGGGCGGGTAGAAATACTGTCTCCTCACTCACCCTTCGCAGAGGTGACCCCACCCCTGCCAAATCTCTGGAGGACCAGAAACAATCCAAATGTTTATCACCCAACAAAATCCAGTTGTGGTCTATCCATACAATGGAGCATGACTCAGCAATACATAGGATTCCACTACTGATACCTGCTACCATATGCATGAATCGCAAAATACTTATGCTGAGTAAAAAAAATAAAAGACAAGCAAGATCAAAGAAGAGAACATACGGTATGATTTTATTTCTATAAAATTCTAGACCATTCCAACTAATCTATGGTGATAGAAAGCTGATCAGGTGTTTGGGTGGAAGATGAGGTGGAGGGGGGCCAGCGTAGGGGGGGCAAGGTAGGAGGAAGGGATTGCCAAAGGGCCAGAGGAGACATTTTGGGGTGGTAGATGTGTCCATTATCTTGACTGGGGTGATGGGCTCTACTGTTAACATAAAAATTACCAAATTGCACAACACCATATATATATATAATACATATATATATATATGCAGTTTATTATATGTCAATTATATACTCAATAAAGTTGTAAAAGAAAATCCTAAACCCCAAGATGAGCCTGGTTCACAATGAGGCTGTGAACCCCTACATATTGGAGCTGCTTCCTGGTTCTCAGACCCTGACTCTTCATAATGGGAGGGTTCCGTGGCAGATACTAGGGAAGTGTTTGCTGGTGGAGTCCGGTGCCTTGGAACGTCTGGGTAGTGGCCACTCCTTTACTGTGGGTTATCCTGCCTCTCTTCTCACCTGGGACTCAGGCCTGATGAGGCCTTGTGGTTTGTTCTTGTATTTCCTATCTGCTCTATTTCTGCGGTCCCAGTGGATGCGATGCTTGCTCTGGGTCCATACCCCCACCCTGATCTGCTGTGGCCTCATGACGTGGTAGCCTGTTGGAGGGGGTGTCCATACCTGCCCCTCCCCCTGCCTGTGGCATACCTGCAGGCCATGTAGGCTACAGGCCCCCTTGCTCGGATGGGCAGCTCTCCAGGGCAGCCCACGGCTTCCTCATCTAACCAGCACGTGTTCAACAAAAGGAAGCAGATCCCGTTCGGTGCCCTCCTGGAGGCTTCTGACTGAGCTTTCTGGTCCTACACACAGCACAGCACACAGTGCTTCGTGCCAACCTGCCCAGAGTGCTTCTGCGAGCTCCAGCTGCCTGCAAGTCCAGTGAGATGTGAACCCTCCATCCCCGCCCCTGTGTCAACTTCATATTTTCTCAGTGATTCTTTTGGGGCCTCCCAACCTCTGAAGCAATGGGCCAGACTGAATGCCGATCCCTAATTCCCAAGAACTTAGCTCTCCTCAGGAAGACAGACTGTGCCACCTCTGTCTAGACCTCTTCATGTGGGAGGGCGGGGCAGGCAGACATGCAGACGTGGCAGCAATGCCCCGGGACAGCCTGCACCTGTTTAGCAAGTGCCATGTCTTCTTACCTAAAGGACTGTCCTCTGACTGTGCCTGGCTCATCGACATACATCAAATTAAGCCCGTTTGCCATTACGTTTCCCAGTCCCACCCAGTTCAGATTGCTGCATCATGACAACTCACATTCCAAGACAAATTGTGGCGGGTGAGAGGAGGGTAAAGCAGGGAAGATTTTAGGAAGAGTAGGAGATGTGCAGTTGGCAACATGACCTCTACCCTCAATCTGGAGAGCGTGGTTTTAGAAGTCTTCTGTTACCTTCTTGAGCATCTTTGTCTCTTGTGGCATTACAGCAGCATTTGGTCACCAAAGGTTTCCAGATGGATTTGGGATTTTGTTTGTTTAGCATCTTGATAGTTGGTCTGCATTAACAGGTTAAATGGATAGTCCGGTTGTATAAATGTTTCTTATCAATGAAGGAAGGCGAAGGGAGAGCGAGGGAGGAGAGAGCGGGCAGACTGCCACCAGGAGGCATGGTGTAATGGACAAGGGAGTGAGAGAGTTGTTTCTACAGCCCATCTTCGTGAAACAGGGAGAAATACTTGCTAGTTGCCAGAGCCGATTTAACTCAAACCCTCTTGCCCTTCTGGGAGAACCCAGTTTAGCACTCGTGTAGGAGCCCATTCTGCCAAAAGGCCTGTTGAGATCCCGCTGTAGGTCACCAAGAGGAACGCGCATATCTCCAGCTTGTCTGGAAAGTGTGACCCTGGTGCAAGTGAGGTCCCTCAGTCGAGGATCCGGATTGAGTCGCTCTCCCAGGAGACTGAGCGTACAGTGTCATATGGCTTGTTGGGTCCTGCTTTCCTTTGTTTTAGAGAATGTGCGCGTGACCTCTTGATCATGATGGATTAGAGACTGGAGTTAGTTTTCTATGATCTTTAATTAGTTTCGGTGAGTGGGCAAATTTTCAGATTGAAACTCCCTTCCTGGTCAGAGGCACTTCACCCGTAAATCATCATGTTCACCTTTAAGAAAAAATAGCCTTGTCATAAGCTTCGGTTAATAATATTACTATATACATAAAACAAACCCCTGCTGATGTATTTTGAGTGATGAATTATGTTTTTTGATCTTCTATATTGTACCTCGTTTCTGTTTTGATTTTGTTTTTGCTACCATGGAAATAATTTTTCTGGAAGTAACAAACAATGTAATCATTAGAAAAATGATGTAATCACCTATGGTATATAAAGATCCTAAGCATCACAGTAAAGTGCAGTCTTGCCACCATTCACTTTATCTGTCTCCTTTCTCACAGATATTGCGCCGACACCAACCCCCTACTCAGGGACCCTTAGACTCTGGTGCGTGGGCTGGTCCCCCGCACACTCGCATGCCAAATGGAGCTCAATCTTGGTTTTCATGACTGCAGCGACAGAATTTGCAAATATTTCAGGATTGTTTATGGATATGTCTTGAGAGTAGAGAAATGTGGTCCAAGGGAGAATCCCCATCCAGTATCAGGAGCTTCCTCCCTGCCACAGGCTACTCATGCTTCCTCAGGAGTTAGGTGTTTGGAGCTATCAAAACTCACTGGTTGAGTGAAAATTCCTGGTGAGGGTACAGCAAGTTTGCACGGTCTCGTGCCACTAGGCAGTGACCAACATCTACCCTCTTGTAACTCTCATTTCTGCTTGGGCACCAAACCTTGGAGTGCTTTGCTGATTAGCATCAGGAGAGGCCTGTCCCTCTGCCCTGTCCCTGAGGCATGATTGCACTTGGTCAGGGAAAAGATGAGTAAACTAGATACACCCTAATGCAACTGAGGCAAGCAACATATAATTTTCCTCCTAGCTGAGTAACTGATAACTCACTACTTTCTAGGCTGGGATGTTGTTGCAAAAGTCACTACTGTGATAAATGTCAAAAATGTATCATTCTTCTTTGGGACTGTGAGAGTAGACATTGTGTCTTCTGGGGATCCTGTTTTTCTGGGAACTTTCTCTTAGAGCTGTAAACAGACTAATGACCCTTACTCATAAAAAAACTGACAATGCTGTTTGCCTTATGGTTAAATGTCGCTTCCTTAGGGCTATACCTGAGGTTTTGTATATCTTGGTCTTGTACATCCTATGGAAAAAATGTATGCTTAAAAAATACATGCCCTTCCCATATGATAGTATGAGTGCCTGTGGCTAAGTTTTTTATGCCAATAATTACTACTAAGGTTAGAATTGTAACTTCTGCAGGATCCATGTTCTGGAAAATTATAAAAATTATCTATGAGAAACCATTTACTAAACACACACTGCTTTTTATGCTTCTTGTACCTTTCACTATAAATAAAGCTAGAGAATCAGACAGAGCCGCGATGCCTGCCTGGTGATCAGAAAGGAACTAAAGGCTCTCTCTCTCTCCCTTTCTCTGACACTGTCCATCCTGCAGGGAGCCCTGGACCTGCTGGAGCTGGACTCTAGCAAAGGTGCCTCCTAGGTTTACCTTTCCACTATCCTAAAATGGGAGAGGAGAAGGCAAAGGAAAGGAAGGACTGTGAAACATAAAGCTGCCAAGACTTAACTGTTATTTTAAAACTTCCAAATTTTCCAATTTGGCTTTCCAACCCAGTGAAAATGAAGATTTGGCTTTCAGGCAGAGGTGGAGCCCAGATTCTCTAAGGACAACATGGTCTAAACAGGAAACCGGGCACCTGGGTGGCTCAGTCAGTTAAGCATCCAACTCTTGTTTTTGACTCTGGTCATGATATCACAAACCGTGGGTTCAAGCCCTGGGTTGGGCTCTGCACTGACAGTGCGGCGCCTGCTTGGGATTCTCTCTCTACCTCTCTCTGCCCCTCCCCCCCTTGTGCTCGCGCATGCACGCACATGCTCTCTCTCTCTCAAAATAAATAGACTTAAAAAAATAAACATGAAGCCTAGGTTGTGAATATAAAATCCCTTAAGACCTCAGAAAGATCTATTGTGGTGTCTCAGAGTATCTGTCAATGAGACAAAAGTTCATCTAAATATTTTAAGTTTGTCTGACAGATCCTCTCAAACTATAGGGCCTCTAAGGACACTGTTCACAGCAGCTGCCCGAGGTAGAGAAAGGCATATCTTGAAGAACTGGTGCGTATAGCTTTTGTCTAATGGCATGAACCTCGGTGAGATTCCCAGGGAATCAACAATTTTTAACAGAAATATATCAGCAGAAATGCTACCAGTTTGAACTGAGAAACAGGGACAGTGGCAGATGAAAAGTTGTCTTTGGACCTGCAAATTTCTACAAGTAAAGAAATCTACTCAGCTGCAACCACATACTATTTCCCAAGACCGAGGAAAGATGACTCAGAATCCAAAGCCAAATACTGGAGTCAAGAGTCATAGAGAATTATTTCTGGCCTTTGAATCCTAATCAAGGAACTTCCAAAATTTGCCTGGCAGGATTGGGAATTGCTATAAACCCCTCGGTGCATCTCATTTCTCCTCTTTTGAACCGTCTCTACCCTCTATTTTACATGCGTGGGGGTACAGGTAACTTGTCTCTAGAGTAAGAGAAACTGTACTTGAGGATACTTAAGGATAGGTTTAGGAGCCTCATTGATGCTGAGTACTAATTTAGATGCCAACATTCTGGATTTCAAGGAAATGTTCTGAAAGCGTAAGACTTTGGGGGGGGGTGACGTTCCTGGGAGGAAGGGAATACATTTGTACGTGGGAGGAATATAAACAATTTGTGGTCAGAGAGTAGACTTCTCCCTTCAAAAAGTGTAGCCTGATTTCTCTCTTTAGATGTGGCTGTAGTTAGTAAAAAGAGGAAAAGAACTTATTAGCAAGGAATACTTTTTTTAGGCAAGTAGTCCTCCTTAGGAGTGTGTATGGGGTCTATCAGTAAATTTCCTAGTATTGACCATCAAATTCCATGTTGATTGACTGGTTAAAGTTTACATTCCTGGGAAGTTGAAATTGTATTTAAGGTAGCTATTAAGTTTTGGTTTACTGACTTGGAGTTTTAACCTAAGTGATGCCATTTTGGGGCTGTAGCCTTTTTGTTTGTTTGTCTTTTGTTTTGTTTATTTTTTGAGAGAGAGAGAGAGAGAGCGAGAGAGAGAGAGAGCGCAGGGGAGGGGCAGAGAGAGGGAGAGAGAGAATCCCCAGCAGGCTCAGTAGAGTTAGCACAGAGCTGGGGGGGATGGGGGACTTATACTCATGAACCATGTGATCATGACCTGAGCAGAAATTAAGGGTTGGCCACTCAACCAACTCAGCCACCCAGATTCACCCCTAGTTTTCTTTTTAATAACCTCTTCTTTTGGGAACATCAGCATCCTCCATTCCATGTCGGTCATATAATGTAACTCTTTTTGCCTTAGATGAGCGATCAAGCTTGTCAGTTGGGATCCTTTTTCAGGACTGACAGGAATGAATGAGGGGCATAAACTTCCCCTAGAGGTTGTCCTTACTACCCAGGATGAGGGCTATCATGAAGAGCCCATCTGAGAAAGAATCCAATATGGAGAAAAAAATGAGTTGAAAAATAGAGGTAGATAAGCAGCAGAGAGGGGAAGAGGGAGGGAAAGAGGAAGAGAGATGACATTTGACTCCCTGCCACACTAGATCTAATGACATTGTTTCTGCTTGCCTTTAGATCTGCTATTTATCTCCCAACTATGTAGAGAGGCCTGCCACCATAAATATTTTAAGTCGCTCTCAGGAATTCCTTATAAATGGAATTTCTTTTTTTTCTTTAGTGGTGATGGGAGTTTCCAGGCTCAGAAACTTAGGGGTGAGTCATTGGAGCACAGTACCCAATTTCCTATTTAGCAATCTTATTCTAACATTGCTTTATTACATGACCTTTTGAACTTGACTTATTTAATAAGTAGTTGAATAAAATATTTGACACATTTTTCTATTTTGTAATTGTCACGTTTTAATTTTTTCCGAAAATGATAGTGTGGCAATATTTATCACTCATTAAAATATAGTGCCTCTTTGTATCATCTGCCTAATTAACTGGGTCCACGGTATCCTCGTGAGGTCTTCCTCAGTCCTCCACCAAGATAACCCTCGAGAAAACGTTTTGCCTACTTTTTAACTTCCCACCTGCTGAAAACTCTACTACCCCTGGAGCTCCGACGAGGGGCAGCTTCTGTTCAAGCTGATTAGCGCGCACAGGCCGTCTGGGCCGGGGGGCGGGGCAAGCTGCCAGGCCCCCGCCGCCGCAGCCCACGCCCACCGAGCCCCGCCC
>NC_043705.1:52276108-52289374 GCF_006229205.1 Suricata suricatta
TGCCGGCGCTGCTGGCGCTGCTGGCGGCGCTGGCCCCGCGCACCTCCGCCGCGCCGGAGGCGGCCCTGTGGCCTATGCCGCTCTCGGTGAAGACGTCTCCGCGCCAGCTGCAGCTCTCCCGCGATAACTTCTCCATCGCTCACGGCCCCTCGTCCACCGCCGGCCCCACCTGCTCCCTCCTGCAAGAAGCGTTTCGGCGGTGAGCGCTCCCTGCGCGCTGGGGGGCGAGGCGGGAGGCGAGGGGAGGGGAGCCCTGCCCGCCTCTGTTCACCCCCGCGGCCGTGCGCGCGCGCGGTTTTCCCCGGGAGCACAGGAGGAAACACTGCGGAGCCGGCCGGTGACCTGACCGAAGTGACAGGTCTAGAAGAGGGGAGAGCCGGCTCAGACACGCGGCAACCGAAACCCAAGCTCATGCCCTCCCCCTCCTGCCTGCTCGCGGACATCCTGGGCGTCCAGGAACCCGGGTTCGCGTGCGAGATACGGAGGGGAAGGAGGAGGTCGCTCAGAATCCGTGCCCTGCTGCGCCTTGGAGGGGAGAGTAGGGCGGATGGAGGGGCTGGGGAGTGGCAGCCTCTTACCTGAAGAGAATCCTAGGAGAAAAATGAGTGCTTATTGCTTGTGACCAGAATTTCCAAGTTGGTTGCCATCTCCCCACCCCACTGGCCAAATCGGGGAACAGTTCACGCCTCAGGTTGGAGCATTGCCCAGAACTCCCCGAATCCGTTTCTTAGGAAACGGTGGTTCGGTGGTTTCATCTCATTACTTCGATATAATAGGGGCATCGCAGTATCTGCTTTTCTTTTCCCAGCACGTCTTGTGCTTGCTCTCCTCGCTTACCCGTTTAGTTCTGGAGCTCACCACACTTCCATGCCTGCAACCCCTTTGGGCCCAGAAGGGGTGAATCAGGTAATGAGGAGGCAGCCCACGGCCTGTCTTTGGTGACCGCACCAAACAGAAGGCTGCTTGCACTTGGCGGGGTGTTTCAAGCAGCCTTTCTTTGGTGTCTCCCCACTGTGAGACCTGGGTAGGCTGGACTGTCCTGAAGGCCGGTGGTGAAGGGAGGGAGTGTAATTTGGTGCTGGCTGTCGTGCACTTTCCTCGCCCAGATCCTTGTGTCTGTCCCCCGTGGGCATCATAGCTTCTTTTGGGCTGTAGGATAGGCGAGAGAGCTGGTGGAAAAACTGCAAAACCAGCCTAACACCGGCTTGCCCCCAGGTAGGCCTGCAGCGGTGAGCTCAGGCTAGAGAGGCCCGGAATGGCTTCTGTCCTTCACTTTTCTACAACTAAATAAATACCATTACCCTCATTTAAGACACACACTGTAATGAGCCTTGGCACTGAATCCACCAACAGGTCAGAATGGCTAGAGGCTGGGTGCAGTCGTAAAACCAAGGTGGCTGGTGGCCTAGGGATCTAGAGAGGGAAGAAGAAGTACATGAAGGTCATCTTAAAGCAAGGTCGTGGCCAGGAAATGTTTTAAAACCCAAACAGGCTTTCCTTGTTTGCTTTGGGACTCAGTTCACAAAATTGTGTTTTCCTTTGGTGCCCTACTGTTAGTGAAACAAGGACCGGGTGTAGGCTTGAAATGACAAGATTATGGCAAGAGAGCACGGAAGTCAGGCCGACAGTCTGGTCGGATAACAAAGATCTGAGTCAGTTGTGAGATGGTTTAAAAACAAGGCTAGGCATTTCGAGGCAGTGCGGTGATAATTTGGAGTTTGCCTAAATAGTCACGCCTGGTGTGTGAAGCAGCTGTTAATTATACCCTACGCAGATAGGAAGCAGGTTATAAAACAGTAGCCCTGATGGCTAAGACCTGAAGACAGTCAGGGGAACATTCTAGGAATCCAGGAAGGTCAGTATCTAATTCAGAGTAAAAGTGCGGTGTGGATGGAAGAATGTAGAGATGATGGGGATGTTCCAAAGGCTCTAGGTGGTCGGGAGCACTCGTGGTCTAGGTCCTAGCCTGTTGAGAGCCAGAGGCTCCTGTCTTTAAGGTGCCCAGCTTCCATTACAAACCCTGCTTTGAAATGGTATGTTTTTGCAAGGAGAGAGTCAGGTGTGGGCATGGCAGCTTCTTTGACTTGTAAAACAAGGCCCATCACATGCTAGTCACTCATTATTTAATTTAAAAAAATACTTTAAAATGTTTATTCATTTTTGAGAGAGAGAGACCAAGGAGGGAGGGGCAGAGAGAGAGGGAGACACAGAATCTGAAGCCGTCAGCACCGAGCCCGATGCCAGCACGAACCACGAGGTTATGACCTGAGCTGAAGTCCGATGCCTAACCGATTGAGTCACTCATTTTTTTAAATGAATGACTAGCTGCACTCCCTCAGTTCCTGAAAGGCAAAATGAACCCAAATACTTGGACACCATTGCTTTAGAGCCTTATTTTTAATATTCAGGATGAAGGTTTTCCTTCTTTGGGACAAGCCAGCACCTAGCTCAGAACTCAGAGCTCCTGCTGGCAACTTTAATTTCCATTTTTAAAAAAAGTTATTTAATTGTGATAAAATGCACATAAGATAAAATTTACTATCGGTAACCATTTTTTTTAAGTTTATTTAAGAGAGCCAGCAAGCACACATGAGAGCAGGCGAGGGGCAGAGAGAGAGGGAGGATCCCAAGCAAGCTCTGCACTGTCAGCACAGAGCCCCACGCAGGGCTCCAAATCAAGAAATGAGATCATGACCTGAGCCGAAACCAGGAGTTGGAGGCTCACCCTGCTGAGCTACCCAGGTGCCCCGCATCTTAACCATTTCTAACTATACAGTTCGGTGATCTTAATTTCCTTCTGAGTCTGTCAGGGTTTCCGAGGGTCCTCAGCGCCCTCATCCATTCTGTTCTGTCACTGCTTAACTGTCATACGCTAACAAACTCATTGGAACTGTCCTACCTTTCCTTACTTCTCTGGGAAAAACACAAGATGTTCTTACACTTAAGTAACATACACAGCCTCTGGCTTATCACAATCTATAAAATGTTATTTAAATAATTGCTTTGAAGCCTATCTGATCTTTTAGCACCTTTAAATGCTGCTTTCATATCCCTTTCTCTGGTATTCCGGTACCAGCGGAGGGTAAGTTTGCAAGGCCGTGGTGAGAATTCTGTAGGCTGGTGATCCTCTTTTGGGGATGGTTATGTGTTAGCTAGGATATTTTTTTTGGAAGGTAACAGGAGCTCTTTTTCAGTCAAGCTTAAGTAGTAAGAAAACGTATTATCTAACACTTTAGGAAGTCCAAAACAGGATTCCACAGCTAGTTGACTAAGGATCTCAGTAGTATCCTTCGGGAATCCATTTTCTTTCCATCTCTGCCATCTGTAGTGTGGCTACAAGTGGCCCAGGTATCACATACAGAGAAATGTGGCTTTTGTGGCTCACTTAGTGCAGGAAACTTCCTGCCACCCCCCCCCCCCCATGCTCCACCTCTGTCACTGGTTACAGCGGGCTTGCCTACCCAAGAGAGATGGGATTCCCATTATTGGTTGGATGACTGATCCTTCACAGTCACTTCCTGTGAGGCACTTGGAAGTGCGGAGGTACCTTCTAAAATTCCCCTGTCTGTATCCCACTCTCAAAGATTCTGATTCTCAAGGTCTGGACATCAGTATTTTCAGAAAGCTCCCCCGAAAATTCTAATGGGCGGCTTGGGGGTGGGAGCCTCTAATTGGACCCATACCGGGGGGCGTGGATTGGAGGAGCCCCCTGGGATGTGCACCCCCACATATGTGTGTAAAACTTGGCTGTGGTGCTGTGCAGCTTTATCTGCATTTGCTTCTCACACAGATACCATGAATACATTTTTGGTTTTGACACGAGGCAGCCTCGCCCTGCGAAATCTCACAGTGTGGTGGGGTTACAGCAACTCGTCGTCACAGTCGTCCTGGACTCGGAGTGTGATCTTTTCCCCAACATCACTTCGGATGAGTCCTGTGAGTACCTGCGTGACGCGAGCCTATCGTGTTCCAAGCTGCTCTTGGGGACCTGAGTGCCAGAAACAGGTTCCGTGCCATGGACTCCTGTGAGTTCTTGGCCGGTGAGTTTATACATTTTATTTTTTAAATCACCATGAAAGTCTGATGACAAAAGTAATGCAGTCATTGTAGAACATCTTTAAGTACAGCAAGTGAAGAGGAGGAAGTAAATCAGAAGAGGAGGAAGTAAATCATTCATAACCCCAGCACTCAGCTGACCACTGTTATTTCAGATGTGGTTTTTTGGTAGAGTAATACATTGAAATACTATGCATTGATAGAGGTATAAACATGATAAACAATTACATTAAAGTGGGCGTAATTCTGTCTGGTGTTTGTATTTGGCTTTTTTTTTTTTTGTCTAACAAAACAAACATAATTAAATATTTTTCTGTGACATCATTTGTAGTGCAGTAACTTACATGGCTAATAACTTATTTTTGGACATTAGGTAATTTCTTAGCTTTTATTTTGAAGATAAATCTGCATATATCCGTGATCTCTCCTTGTAATGTAATTTGACAGCAACCCAGGAGTCTGGTCACTAAGAACTTGATAGAGAAGAAACATGGTTAGATTGACCTCAAAATAGCAATTCCTGCCTTAGCCTGGCCTTTAGCTAACTCAGCACTGCAGTAACAGCTACCTTGTCACAAGACTGTCACCTGAGAGTCATGTGATTGTTGGCTGTTGACAGCTCCTTCCCTGCCTGCGCCCCGCTGCTGTGTGCCAGCGTGGGCTGCGGCGGTGGAGGGTGAAGGTGCAGTCCTGATGGGATAGAAGTCATTAGCCTGCAGCCTAGGAGTGTCTTCACTGTGGCGGGGGCCACATCTGCCACACCCGTCAGCTTTTAGTCTCTCCTACAGTCTGGAGCTTTGCTTTATCCGTGGTTGACTCGACTCCAAACCTCTCCAGAAGCCTCAAATGGCTACTGGGACAGCCTTAGGCAGAGTGTGACTTAAAAGATGGAAAGATGAACACTGCCTCCCCGCCCCTCCCCACCTTTGCCCAGAAGCAGCCCTGGAGCCTGTGCTACCTGGGTGTGAGCCAATCAATAATTGGGACGAAGCTGAATTTAGCTCAAGTGAGCTTGGACATGAATCTTAAGGCAGATTTAGGCTAAGAGTTGGGAAGGTGGGTGCAAGGCGAGTAGAGAAGCACAGAAGTGGAGAGAATGAGTGGAGAGAAGTCTCTGGCCTTTGGTGGAGTGGGAGATTTGAGTGATACTTGACGCGTCACAAGGAGCTACAGAATTGAGGAACATTTTGTACTTTTGATTTAAAGTCCTAGCTGAATTAGGAACCTACTCTGTTGAGAGGCAGTGGAGAGAATAACTCTCCTGGGAGGGGAAATGTGAGGAAGTGTGGAGATGTCACCCAGATCTCGGACGCGAGCAGTTCACCCGGTAGGAGGGCAGTGCAGTGCCTCACAGAGATGAAGGCACTAGGGACCTCGGGACAGGCAGGGGCCGCGTGGGGCTTTGGGCGTGCCGAGTTCAAGGAATCCCCAGGATATCTCTGTGAGGAACGCACCTAAGGCAGTTGGAGAAACAGGCCTGGAGCTCAGGAGGAAAGAATGGTCCAGAAATACCAACGATACGTGTAGTAAATTCACTGTGTGTCACTGAGGAATTAACAGAAACTCCCCTCTCCTCCATGCAGATACTTTACTTGTGAAAGAACCAGTGGCTTTCCTCAAGGCCAACAGAGTCTGGGGAGTATTACGAGGTAAGTTCCTTTCTATCGAAGAAACTTTTCTGTTAGGTGCTTTGGGAAATCGGGCACAGCGAAATTTTGCTTCCTTCAACCCTTTACAGAGGGTTGGTCAAGTGTTTGCAAAGCATTTCCATCAAACACATACACTTAGAGCACAGAGGGAAGATCGATTGACCTTTTTAAAAATGTTTGAGGGTTATAACTATTCGTGAGTGTAAGTCATTCGTGCCCTCGGACTATAATGTTGACAGACCTTTAAAAGGCTCAACCTATTCTGAGTCAGGGATTTGGTTTCACTTTGTTTCACTATCATTTCTTGCTGCCTTCAGTAGCAGGTATCTCTCTCCCTTGACCTAAAAAATTTACTTATTTACAAACAAAAGATTTCAGATTTATTACTGAACCTACTAATGCAGAAGCCTAAGAGCAAAGAGAAAAATAATGTCCCCGGTAAAACATATTCTCCTGTCCAAGTAGTGGTGATGTGTTCAACTTGGTGAGGTGAGATGCTAGTGACCTCGACAGCAGAAATGTGTGCCATCTCTTGTGAAATTCCTTACACAATTTGCTTGGTTCTTCTCCAGTCTCTTCTTGGAGTTGTTCCTGATTTTATTACCAGTTTTCACTGGGGAATGAGGTGATTCTGCTTTCGTTTCTTGGCCAGGAATCACTAGATCTTGAAAGTCTTGTGAAAAGACATGGTGAGGAGCAGCCAGCCACACAGGCCACAGTGGTGGGAAAAGGGAGAGAGCCCTCCGCTTTGTAAATTCCTGCGGAGTCAGAAGCAGAACCAAGTCGATAGGGACCGTGTGCAAGATACACGTACTGACAGAGGTTGAGAGAGAACTTTTCTTAAAAGCTTTTTCTGAATTTCACCCAGAGTTGGAACTTCGAAGTTTGGGTACTGGGATGTTTATTTTTAGTGTGCAAAAGCTTCTTTTACTTCCTCTAATTTGAGGAGATAGTGTTGCACTGACTTGCAAATAGAAGGGTTTTAAAAAAGAATCATTTTCAATGTGAGCTAACCAAAGTTACAGTAAGTGAAAATTAAAGTGCCTTGGGTTCGATTCAGGTGGAATGTTATCTGAAATAAAATAATCATTGTGATGCTATATGTAATCCTAATATCATTTTAATCTTATTTCAGAATAGACCCTGAAAATATTTATAGGTGTTTACTACAAATGTAACTGTAATCATTATCATCTAGGTCATTTATACATAATGTTAAGTGGTTGTAAGCTTTTTTAGTCTGATGTGCCTTTGTTGTCTGAAGTTTGTTAGGGAAAACAAAGCCTGTTGTTACTTGATATGATCCACATCAAAATAAAGAAATTTTGGGAACATTCAGTGATTACGTTCTAGTTCCTCAGGGCACCTGGGTGGCTCAGTCAATTGAGTGCCTGACTTCGCCTCAGGTCATGATCTCACAGGTTCATGGGTTTGAGGTTTGAGCCCCGCATCCGGCTCTGTGCTGACAGCTCAGAGCCTAGAGCCTGTCTTCGGATTGTGTCTCCCTCTCTTTCTGACCCTCCCCTGCTCATGTTGTGTCTCTCTCTCTCTCTCTCTCTCTCTCTCTCAAAAAATAAAATAAAAATAAAAATACTGTACTGAGTGTATTGCCACTTAACAGAAAATTCCAAAGTTACTCTTCCCACCTGTGGCCAGTATTTGGGGAGGAGGGAGAGATATAGCAAAAATGATGTAGAATTTTTTTTTCTTTTCTATTTCCTGTCTTTTTATTTTTTGAGGTATAACTGAAATATATTATTAGTTTCAGGTGTGCAACAATGATTCAGTATTTGTATATACTGCAAAACAATCACCACAGTAAGTCTAGCTAATATCTGTCACCATCCAGAGTCATAAAGTTTTTTTTTTTCCTTGGGGTTCCTGGGTGGCTCAGTTGGTTAAAAATTTGACTCGATTTTGGCTCGGGTCCTGATCTCACGGCTCGTGAATTCGAGCCCAGCATCAGGCTGTGTGCCGACAGCATGGAGCCTGCTTGGGATTCTCTCTCTCCCTCTTTTTCTGTCCCTCACTTCCCCCCAACTAAATTAAAAACCTCTTTTTTCTTGTGATGAGAACATTAATGATCACTGTCACGTGTGCAACACAGTACTCTTAGGTGAAGCCGGTACACGGCATTACATCCCGGGAAGGTCTTCAACAACTGAAAGCGTGTGCCTTTGGACCCTGTCACTCATTTTGCACACTCCCACTCCACACCTCTGGCAACCACCAATCTGTCCTTTGTTTATCTGTGAGCTTTTTTTTTTTTTCTTTTGAGATTTCACATGTAAATGAGATCATATGGTATTTGTCTTTGTCTGACTTATTTCATTTAGCAGCAGAATGTCGTCATAGTCCTTCTATTCCAAAAATGGCAGCATTTTTGTCCTCCTTAAGGGTGAATAATATTCCACTGTATATAAATACCACACGTTCTTTAGCTCCTCATCCGTACGTGGATAGCTTGCTTCTGTATCCTGGCTCTTGTAAATAATGCTGCAGCGAACATGGGGGCACATACATCTTTTCAAGTTACACTTAATTTTCTGCAAATAAATACCCAGGGGTGGAATTACTGGATCACATGTAATTCTATTTTTAATTTTTTTTTTAATTTGAGAGAGCAAGTAGGGGAGAGGGGTGGAGGGTGGTGAGAGAGAGAGAGAGAGAGAGAGAGAGAGAGAGGGACGGACGGACGGACAGAGGGAGAGAATGAATGAATGAATGAATGAATGACAGTGTTAACAGGCTCCAGGCTCAGCCACAGAGCCTGAGGCGGGGCTTGATCCCAAGACCCTACAGTTGTGATCGGAGTTGAAATCAAGAGTTGGTTGCTCAACTGACTGCCACACAGGTGCCCCTGTATTTTTAATTTTTTGCGGGACTTCCGTACCATTTTCCACAGTGACTGCACCGGTTTATATTGCCACCAGCGGTGCACGGGGGTTCCCTTTTCTCTGCTTCCTCACCGACACTTTTTGTCTTTCTGTGAGTAACTTTTCTTTCAGGCTTGAGATGGTATCTCATGGGTTGAATTTACATGCCCTGACGATTATTGATGTTGAGCAAGCTCCTTTTCATGTACCTGTTGACCATCTGTCTATCTTCTTTGAAAAAATTCTCTTTTCAGATCCTCTGCCCATTTTTAAATCAGAGGACCTTTTTTGTTTTTTGCTATGGAGTTATGTGAATTCTTGTATTTGGGGTATTAACCTCTTATATTCAGCGTGCACGTATTTTCTGCCATAGAGTGGGTTCCCTTTTCATTTTGTTTCAAGTCCTTTGTGGAAGTTTTATAGTAAATCTAGTCCCATTTGTTTATTATTGCTTTTGTTGCCTTTGCTTTGGGTGTAAAATACAAAAAGTCATTGCCGGGACCTGTGACAAAGACTTTACCACCTATGTTCTAGGAGTTTTATGGTTTTAGGTCTTACCTTCAAGTCTTTAATCAACTTTGAGCTAATTTTTGTGTATAGTAGATGATAGCGGTCCAGTGTTAATCTTTTTCACATGGCTGCAGTTTTCCCAACATTATTTATTGAAGAGACTGTCCTTTCCCTGTTGTATATTCTTGGTTCTTTTGTTATAAATTAATTGACCATATATGTATGTGTTTATTTCTGGGTTTTCTGTTCCATTATGTTGATCTGGAATATCCTTGCATTCATTTGTGTCTTCAGTTTCTTTCATCAGTGTCTTAAGAGTCTTCAGGGTAGAGATCTTGGTTTAATCTAATCTTACATATTTTACTCTTTTTGATACCATTGTAAATAAGATTGTTTTCTTAATTTTTCTTTTTGGGAATACAGAAACACAACAGGTTTTTTGGGTATATTGATTATCCTTCAATTTTGCTGAATTCATGGATTATTTCTGGCGGGTTTTTTTGTGGAATCTTAAGGTTTTCTACCTATAACATCATGTCACCTGTAAATAGTGACCATTTTACTTCTTCCTTTCTGATTTGGATGCCTGTTATTATTATTATCATTCTTACTGTTTTTGCTTAATTGCTCTGACTAGGTCTTCAGGTTGCATAGAAGTGGCGAGAGTGAGCATCCTTGTCTTGTTCCTGATCTTCACATTATTGAGTCTGAGGTTAGTTGTGGGCTTATGGCCTTTATTACGTTGAGGCATCTTCCCTCTGTGCCCACTTTGATCGGAGCATAAGTACATACTGAATTTTGTCAAGTGCTTTTTATGCATCTATTAAGATTTTATGATTTTGTCCTTCACTTTATCAGTATGGTACGTCACATTGATTTGCAGGTGCTGAACCATCCCTGCATTGCTGGAATTAATTCCAGTTGATCATGGTGTATGATTCTTTTTCTGTATTGTTGAATTCAGTTTGCTAGCATTTTGTTGAGGATTTTTGTATTTATGTTCATCAGGGATATTGGCTAATAATTTTCTTTTTTCTTACCTGGTTTTGGTATCAGGGTAATGCTGGCCCCGGTAAGTGTTGCCTCCTCTTGCTTTTTGGAGAAGTTTGAGAAGAATTGGCATTAATTCTCCTTTAAATGTTTGGTAGAATTCACTTTTGAAGCCTGGTCCTGGACTTTTGTTTGTTAAGAGGTTTTGGATTAATGATTCAGTCTCCTTATTAGTAAGCGATCTTTTCAATTTTTCTGTTTCTTGAAGATTGATTTTTTGCAGGATGTATGTTTCTAGGAATTTATCCATTTGTTAGAAGAAATAGATAGTAAGATCTGTAGTTTGTCTAATTTGTTAGCTTATAATTGTTCATAGTAGTCTCTTAGCCTTTTTATTTCTGTGGTATCAGTTATGTTTCCTGATTCGTTTTTGACTTTGAATTGTTTTTAGGTTAAAATTTTCTCTGGGTTTATACTTGTCAGCTAGAATGATAAATTATGGTAAACTTGGGGCACCTGTGCACTTGGGTTAAAGTGCCGCATTGAGTGTAGAGATTGCTTAAAAATATTTAAAGAAAAAAATACTAAAGTCAAGGGCGGTTAGAGGAATTGGCCTGTAATAGAGTGTATTAGGAAACAGTCCACTTGAGTGAAAAATGTTCAAGAGATATTCTTTGTAGCTATGAGCAAAACGTTGGTTTGAAGTTGTGCTCTTTTATATTTCCATGGTGCTTTTTTTTTTTTTATCTTTTTCCCCCCTCTGTTAAGTTTATGTACCTTCTAATACTTCTTTTTAATGTTTATTTTTTATTTCTGAGAAAGAGAGTGTGTACACACGTGGGAAGGGGCAGAGAGAGTGAGACAGAGGATCTGAAGTGGGCTCCACCCTGACAGCGGAGAGCCCAGTGTGGGGCTTGAGTCCGTGAACCACAACATCATGACCTGAGCTGAACTCGGATGCTTAATTAGCTGAGCCACCCAGGCGCCCCAAGTTTATGTATCTTTTAAAGTGACTATATTTTAGCATAGAAATCCTTTTTTTATAATGTATATTTATTAAGTACTATTGTATCAAATCACTCTTCATTTTTATCATTCCAACAAAACCCAGGGTATGGATACAATGAAGTAAAAAATTTTAATTAGATGGTAACAGGGAGTTTTTTGAAAAACTGAGCTTTAATCTTAGAAAATATGTTAGAGGATATAGATATAACATTATATTTAGTTTTATTTGCCTTATCTGATTATGGGTCTATGTTTGGATAATAGAACTTTCATTTACTTTATATGTTATATAAATTAGTGGAATAAATTATAAATTTTACTCTCCCTAGGTTTAGAGACCTTTAGCCAGTTAATTTATCAAGATTCTTATGGGACTGTAAGTATGATTATTATATGTTACTAAATTGTTGGCTATCCCTGTTACCATAAGACAAATGTAAAGGTTTTAGCTGTTGATTGCTTCTTGAACATTTTTCTCTCCAAATTTTTGTCTTCTCTGGTAAACGTAAATTTTACACTTTCTTTTTCTAAATTAATTTTTATCCAATACTTGCATAGATGCAGTCTTCATGAGTTCAAGTCAAGAGAATATTCTAAAAATAAGTCACGATTTTATTTTGTTTTATAGTTCACCGTTAATGAATCCGACATTATTGATTCTCCAAGGTTTCCACATAGAGGAATTTTAATTGATACAGCCAGACACTTTCTGTCAGTTAAGACTATTCTTAAAACTCTGGTAGGTGATTATTACTTATTTATTTATTTAATCTATATTCTATTCCAAAGATGTGTGCTTTTATGGTGTTACTTAACATGGGTTATTTACAGTGTTGTATAGGTTGGAACAGGGGTATTGTTTGTCATATACTGAAGCACTGAGCTTTCTTCCTTCCCTGCCTTGGAAAGTATATTTCCTCAGCTGAGAAAATTAGTGTCCCTTTATTGTTGGGACCTGCCCTTACTTTATTTAAACTAAGTCATAGAAAGTTAGCTAGAAGCTGCCAGGGAAATGGACTTCAGATGGTGGGAGTTGGGGGTGAGGTTGACTGTAACTGTTTTCTCCTGTCTACTTTTTATTGGTTCATCTCCACTATCACCAACTTGTAGGGGGATACGGAGGCTTTCCTCCCATGGTTTTCTATACCTTCACTTGATCACTCAGAACACACAATATTGTTAAAAATGGATTTTCACATTTTCATTACTGCATTTTATATAATCTCCAAAAGACATTCTTGTCACTCTTATGAAAGAAGCAAATGCTAAGTGTAAAAAATTCAAATACAGATTATGCATAAAATAGATAGTAATCCCATCATTCCATTTACTAAAGGTTGACATAAGTTTGTGTCCCATTTATCTCATCTTACCCTTAAAACTGAATATTTGGGGCACCTGGGTGGCTCAGTCTGTTAAGCGTCTGCCTTCGGCTCAGGTCATGATCTTACAGTTGATGAGTTCGAGCCCCACATCGGGCTCTGTGCTGACAGTTGCGAGCCTGGGGCCTACTTCGGAATCTGCGTCTGCCCCTCCCCCACTTGTGTTCTGTCTCTGTCTCTCAAAAATAAATAATGTAAAAAAAATTTTTTTAAGATGAGTATTTAACACACATGACATGACTTTTGAAAAAGCTTAAATGGAATTGCGCTTTTGCTACCCTAAAAAACATGGACCTTTTTTATGAAAGAATATGTAAAGTCTGTACCATCTTTTTAAACTGTTGAACATTCTGTGTTATATACCATGTGAATTTAACCCTTCTCATGCTGATGAGCATCTAGGTTAATTTATCACAAACTACTGTAGAATAAGCATTCTTAAATTTGCAAACTTGTCAGGACCTTCCTCTAAGATCAGGAACAAGACAAGGATGTCCACTGTCACCACTTTTTTTTTTTTTAAATAGTTTATTGTCAAATTGGTTTCCATACAACACCCAGTGCTCTTTCCCCCAAGTGCCCTCCTCCATCACCACCACCTCTTTTCCCCCCTCCCCCTCCCCCTTCAACCCTCAGTTCATTTTCAGTATTCAGTAGTCTCTCAAGTTCTGCATCCCTCTCTCTCCCCAACTCTCTCTCCCTCCGTTCCCCCTGGTCCTCCATTAGGTTTCTCCTGTTCTCCTGTTAGACCTATGAGTGCAAACATATGGTATCTGTCCTTCTCCGCCTGACTTA
>NC_043705.1:52289474-52294654 GCF_006229205.1 Suricata suricatta
TTTTGTGTATGGGGTAAGAAAGTGGTCTAGTTTCATCCTTCTGCATGTTGCTGTCCAGTTCTCCCAGCACCACCTGCTAAAGGGGCAGTCTTTTTTCCATCAAATACTCTTTCCTGTTTTGTCAAAAATTAATTGGCCGTACATTTATGGGCCCAGTTCTGGGTTCTCTCACCACTTTTATTCAACATAGTACAGGAAGTCCCAGCTGCAGCTCTTGGACAAGAAGAAGGAAAAAAAAAAGGCATCCATATCAGTAAGGGAGAAGTAAAACTGTCACAATTTGCAGATGACATCCTACTATATGTAGAAAACCCTAAAGACTCCACCAGAAATCAATAAATTCAGTAAAGTTGTAGTATAGAAAGTTAACATACAGAAGCCTATAGCATTTCTATACACTAATAATGAAATAGCAGAAAGAGAAGGAAAAAAGCCTCTTACAGAATAACCAAAAGGAATGAAATATCTAAAAATAAACTTAACCCAGGACGTAAAAGACCTGTATTATGAAAACTATAAAATATTGATGAAGGAAACTGAAGACAACACAAACAAATGGAAGGATATTTCATTCTCATGGATTGTAAGAATTAACAGAATTAAAATGTCCATATTCAAAACAGTTTACAGATTCATTTCAATCCCTATCAAAATGCCCAAAGCGTTTTTCACAGAACTACAACAAATAATCCTATAATTTGTGTGGAACCACAGAAGACCCAGAAAAGCCAAAACATTCTTGAAAAAGAATAAAGCTGAGAATATCAAAATCCCAGATTTTGGGATAGAATACAAAGCTGCCATGATCACAACAGTATGGAAATGGCACAAAACAGACACAGAAATCCAAGGAACAGAAGAGAGAGCCCAGAAATAGGTCAGTTAATCTACAGCAGAGAAGGCAGAGAAGGCAGGAATGTACAATGGGGAAGACACAGTCTTGAATGGTGCTGGGACAGCCCAACAGATAGATGCAAAAAAATGAAATTGGATCACTGTCTTACCATACACAAAAATTAAACTCAAAATCTCATTCTTCTTGTGGCTGATATTCCACTGCATGTGTGGGTGTGGGTGTGAATGTGTAAACCCACCCACCACACTTTGTCCGCTCATCTTTCAGTGGACACTTGGGTGCTTCCACAGCTTGGCTATTATATATAATGCTGCAGTAAACATAGGCGCACATTTATCTTTTCAAATTAATGTTTTTTTCCCCTTTGGTTAAATAACCCCTCGTGGAATTACTGGATCATATAGTAATTCTCTTATTAATTTTTCAAGGAACCCCCATACTCCACAGTGACTGCACCAATTTACCAGTAACAGTGCACAAGGGTTTCTTTTTGTTGATATTCTCCATATCCAGTATTTGTTATTTCGTGTCTTTTTTAATTTAGCCATTCTGACAAGTGTGGGGAGGTATCTCATTGTGGTTTTGATTTGCATTTGTCTGATGGTGACTGAGCACATTTTCATGTACCTGTCGGCTGTGTGTGGATCTTCTTTGGAAAAACACCTCTTCAGACCCTCTGCTCATTGTTAATTGGACCATACTGGGGTTTTTTGGTCTTAAGTTTTCATATATTTGGATATTAATCCTCCTGGGTATATTATTTGCAAGTATCTTCTCCCATTCCGTAGGTTGCTTTTTTGTTGACAGTTTCATTCACTGGGCAGAAGTTTTTTTGTTTTGTGTTTGTTGCCTTGCCAAAGGAGACTTATCCAGTAAAATGTTTTTAAGCAGGTCACAAAGAGATTACTGCCTAAATTTTTTTCATTTTTATAGTTTCAGGTCTCCCATTTAGATTTTTAATCTATTTTGCTTCCATTTGTATGGTATGTTTTTCCAGCTCTTCATTTTCAGTCTGTGTGTTCTTTTAGGTGTAAAGTGAGTCTCTTAATAGACAGCATAAAGGTGGGTCTTTCTGTTTGTTTTTGTTTTTTTTTCCATTTAGTCATCCAGTGTTTTTCAATTGGAGCATTTAGTCATTTTACATTTAAAGTAATTATAGATAGGTATGTATTTATTGCCACTTTGTTCATTCTTTTCTGGTTGTTTTTTCTTCTCTGTTCCTTTCTTTTTTTGTGCTTTTTGTGGTTTGATGCCTTTCTTTAATATTATGCTTGGATTCCTTTCTCTTTGTTTTGTGTGTCTGTTAATGGGTTTTTCATGTGTGGTTACCATTAGGTTCATAAATAGGTTCATAAATAATATGTGTAAAGTAGTCTGTATTGTTGATGGTTGCTTAAGTTCAAACATTCTAAAAGCACTAAATTTTAACCCTCTTCCATATTTTATGTATATAATGTCACATTTTACATCTTCTGTGTGTGTATATCCTTTCACTGATTTTTGTAGATGGGATTTTACATCTGTTGTATTTAAAATGATAGTGGTAGTAATCTACTACCTTTATTATATATTTGATTTTACCTGGGAAATTTTTTCCTTTCACAATTATCTTCTATTTATGGCCTTAACTTTCCATTTAAAACATTCCCTTTAACACTTCTTTTAAGGCCAGTTTAATGGTAGTGAGCTCCTTTAACTTTTGTTTGCCTGAGGAACTTGTTTTCTGAATGTTTACTCCCCAGATTAAGTGTTCAGCTGTTATTTCTTTAGATACGTTTTCTGCTCCCTTGTCTCTCTCTCTTCCTGGGATTTGTCTAATGCAAATGTTATTATATGTGATGGTCTCTGGGTCCTCTTAAGCTATTGTCATTTTATAATAAAATATTTCTTCTTTTTGCTGATTATCTTGGTTGCTTTCCATTACTGTCTTGTAGATTACTGATCTGTTCTTTTGCATCCTCTAACCTGTTTTTTCTAGTGTTTTTTAATTTCAGTTACTAATTTATCTGTTCTTTCATTAATATTTTCTTTGTTGACATTCTAAATTTATCCACTCTTTTCTCAAGTCTGAGTATCCTTATGACCATTACTTTGTTTTGTTTGTTTACTTAAATTCCAGGAGGTTAACATATAGCATAATATTAGTTTCAAGTATGATCATTACTTCCAGTTTTGTATCAGTTGTATTCCTTTTCTCTGTTTCATTGATCTCTTGCTGTGATTTTTCATCCTTTTCATTTGGGACCTGTTGCTCTGTCTCCTCATTTTGCTTCTCTGTTTCTATGGATTATGGAGGTCTGATGTGTCTCCTGGTCTTGAAAGTAGTGACCTTGTGTAGAAGAGGTCTTTTGGTGTCCTGTAGCACCGTATTCGTGGTCACTAGAATCAGGTGTTCCAGGGATGTGTCCTATGTAGGTTGCATGTGTCTTATATTGTGGTTGAGTGGTGTTTGCCTTTAGCCCATCTGACTGTAATGACCATGTTGCCTGCTCTGAGCACAGCCCCGCAGGGTTTGGTCCCTGTACTGTTGAAGGGCCTGAGTCGAATGTGGGCTCAGGGTGGGGGGTGGGGGTGGCGCAGCAGTCAGACTAGGTGTGGGAGCTCCTCCCAGCAGGACTTCGTCCTGAGAAGCCAGCTAAGACTCAGCTGCCGGAACTGCAGGCTTGTTGGCCTATGGGATTATCCTCCTCTCCGTGGGGCAGGAGTCACTTTGAGGCAGGGCATGTGGTGATAGCGAGCCAGGTGAAGTGTTAGGTGTTCGGCTGCCTAAGCTTGGGGAGAAGAGAAATGAATGCCTGCCACCACTTTCATTCTTAGAGAAGTCTCCTCGAGATCCCTGTCCTTCTACTATGTGTTCTGAGATTAGTAAATAAATCTCCTTTAGGACACCCCAGGCATTTTTTAAATTGCTGCTTCTGGGCTGTGTGGGTGCTTATTTATGATGTTTGCTCATTAAGGGCAGAGACTCCGTTTCCTGTTGCCCTCTGGCTTTTGGAGGGAGGTAGGCACACTGATTTGTAAAGTCCCATGGTTTTCAAAGCCAGATGTTGAGACTCCTCTTCCCAGTACAAGTCCTCAGTACCTGGGGTGCCTGGTGAGGGGTCTCACGTCTCCGTGCATCTGATGTCCCCCCTGCTTGTGTTAGTCTCACCAGGGGTTCGGTTCCCACCTGCATCTCCATTCCTGTTTCAGTGCTGCCTTCGCTCTGTGATTAACTGTGGAAGGTCGGTTCTGCCAGTCATCAGTGTTAGTTGTCCGGATGTAACTGCTATCTTGGTGTGTCAGAGACAAGGTGAACTTGGGATCTTCCTACTGTATCTTCTACCTGACCTCCACGTTTTTAACAGACTCTGTATCTTATCTATATCCTATATCACCCGTGGCTGGGATACAGCCGGATCCATTTGTTTACACTTCATCTTGCTCTACAACTGTGACAGAAACATGTGGCTCACAAAACCAAGGTCTTCACTGTCTAGCCCTTCATGAAAAAAGTTTGCAAGCCCTTGGTCTTCATTGAGGCACTGCCTCCTCTGATGGTAAAAATTTTGCCATTATACTAAAAAGCTTTTACTTTTTTGCATAATTGCCTTGTAGGTAAGCTATTTCCCAATCTTTCAGTCCTGATGGAGAAGAGAGGCTTTAAGTTTTAATTATCTGGTAGGGCAAACAAATCTCACCCCTTTACTATTTTTATCTTTTTCAAATAGTCTGTTTATATTTTATATAAATAATACATTTTTACTTCTCGAGAACATCCATAAAATTAATAGCAATTTCTCCAAAACTTTTGAGAATTCTACATTTTTACCAGGTTTCTTTCAATTCTCAGGAAGGGATAGCACTCAAATGTCAGAATTGTGATGAATTCTGAAAATGACTGTTTCTGTGGGAATTGTAAGTCCTGATACTTAAATACTCCATTTTCCCCCTTGCTCTGTTTCCAAAAATGAACATTTTCCATTCTAGGCCAATGCCTAAATACTTGGAATTCACAGGTTTACTACCTTTTCCTAGATCAAAGTTAGAGCTCCCTGTTTAGAATAAATACAAATGCTGAATAGGCTTTTTGAAAAGTAACATGCCATATAAGATAATTTACACTTCTTTCTCATTCTTGCCTTGCTGAAAAGGAAAATTATTTTTAAACATTTACTTATTTATTTTTGAGATAAAGCATGTGGGGGGAGCAGGGAGAGAATCCCAAGGAGGCTCTACACTGTCAGGGCAGAGCGTGATAAGAGACTCGAACTCACGAACTGTTAGATCATGACCTGAAACCAAGAGTATTAGATGCTTAACCGACTTTACCATCCAGGTGCCC
>NC_043705.1:52294754-52304050 GCF_006229205.1 Suricata suricatta
TGGCTCAGGTCATGCTTCATTGAGATTGAACTCCGTGTTGGGTGAAACTGAAAAAAACAAGGGTAGAACAAGCAAGAACAGATAAATCTTTATTGCTATAAAGGTAGTTTTAATTAAAACTGTCAACATCACACTTTTTATTTTCCTTTGGGTAACTGAGAATTTCAAATCCAGCTACTACCATTACCTTTCCAGAACCGAAGGGTTAGGGACATCCTCACAGTTCCCAAGTAAGAACAATGGTAGTGTGGGACCAAGGGGAGTAAAGCCTTAGTTGGTCATGCCTATACACGGTCGTCTATATAGGCAGAAGTGAAGGCTGATAAAACTCCCTTCCGCCCCCCTGAGAGAGAGGGAATCCTAGGCTGGGTATGCACGGTCAGCACAGACGCTGACTTGGGGCTTGAACTCACAAAGCCACGAGCTTAAGACCTGGGCCAAAACCACGAGTTGGATGCTTAACCAACTGAGCCACCCAGATGCCCCAAGGCTGATGAAACTTATTGTAATTTCATCTGTAATTGTTGGACCTAATTAATATATATTGCTTATAACTTTAATAGCTTCTGCCAGGCACAGTTGTTCAAGTATGGAAAAATCCAGCATATCGTGAGGAACTACGTGCAGTCACAGCAGCTGGATTCCCTGTGATCCTTTCTGCTCCTTGGTACTTAGACTGGATTAGTTATGGACAAGATTGGAGAAATTACTATAACGTGGACCCTCTTAATTTTGAGGGTGAGTAAAGCACCTATTATTAAAGTTTTATCTTTGTTTCCACTGCTGAGCATTGTTACTCACCTTTTTAAGGAAGGCTATATACCTAGTTCCCTGTATTTCAGGCTGTGTAGTGTTCGGGCCCTGAGGTGTTAGGAATGGACATAAAGCAACTTCAGTTTGGCACTTAGTCTTTTTTTTTTCCCCTACTACAGGGTAGATATCGAAGGCAGGAGTCATTAGTATTCCACCGTGCATTCCCTGGCACACTATTCATAGGTAACCATGGGAAAAAGGGTTCTTAAACCCAAATAAGTTTGCACAAAACCAAAATAAATGATGTGCTAGTATCAAAGATACCAATTTATAGAAATATGCTAATAAGCATTGTGGGAATAAAGTTTGCTACCTCTTCTGGTGCCCAAACCATCAACTAGCCAGGGGACCAAATTGTTGCCCTCTCTAAAGGTGGCATGAGAAACCAGTTATGGCCTCTGTCAAAGCTTGGAGCTGCAACTCATTTAATGATTTTAATGTAGGTTCTCAAGAACAGAAAAAACTTGTCATTGGTGGAGAAGCTTGTCTGTGGGGAGAATTTGTGGATGCAACTAACCTCACTCCAAGATTATGGTATGCAATTTAAGTGATACATTTAAATTACAGTACCTCATTTTTCCTTCCCAAGTAGGGAAGCACTAGAAATCTCAGAAAACAAATTTAAACTGCTTTGGTGGACGTTTAACTTCTAGGCCTCGGGCAAGTGCCATTGGTGAAAGACTCTGGAGTCCGGAAGACATCAAAGGTATAGAGAAGGCCTACAACAGACTGACAGTTCATCGTTGCAGAATGGTCAGGTATGGCATTTTCAAAGTTAGGACACTACCCTGTCCAGGATGATTAACTGTGTTTTTTGTAAAGAGAACTGTATGTCACCTAACAAACAGTGATTTAATTAGAAATTGATTCTTGTACGAAACAGAACTGTGCCCATAAGGAGCAAAGATTTAAGGGGCGCCTGGGTGGCTTAGGTGGTTAAGCATCTGACTTCATCTCAGGTCATCGCCCCCCAGTTCATGATTTCACCCCAACGCTGGGTCCCTCTCCTCCACTCACACTCTTAAAAATACAAACATTAAAGAACTTAAAGATGTGAGATGCACGGTATCAGTCTGTCACCTCTCTAATTCACACTTTGTTCTACAGACGGGGAATAGCTGCAGAACCGCTTTTTACTGGATACTGTAACCACGAGTACAAAACATAAAAATGAGCCTAAACAAAGAAGAAAATAGGAGGGGACAAAGCCCACAGCCATATGTGCTACAATCAACTTGATTTTGAAATCATGTAAATTAAGATTTAAATAAAATCTGTATCTTTTTAAAACTAGGCTCTCTGATTATGTAATGAGAAATGATAATCTTCTAAATGTAATATGTAAAGTAGAATGGGCAACTCTAGTACCACGGTCAGTTGAAAAGCAATAGAAATCATTCTTACTGAACACGCAGTAGGTCGGGGCTCCAGAGTTTCAAAGCACTTGGGTCAAGCCACTTCGCCGGCTGAGCAGTGTCGTTTGGTCTTGAGGATTCATGGCTTGATAATTAGATAGTTCTAAGGCAAAAGTAGCGGAGCCTGATGTTAGCGTTCGGAGCACAGTTGAATAACCCTAATCAAAATAATTTTAAGTTAGTTATCAAATGCATCTCTTCCTGCTGATTTTCTCATCATTATCAGGAAAGGTGATCATGAGACTCACAGGACTTACCATTTTGTCAGGAAATAAAGTGAAGTGAACAGTGTGGGTGTACGTAAGATGTATTCCCTAGTCTCAGCATTTGGGAAGAGCAGTGTGGAGAACGGAAAGAACCCCACCAGCCTGTGGTAATCCCCTAGATTTCCAGAAGTGTAAAGTGCATCCTCTAAATCAAAGTCCTGATAGTGTTCTTTTCAGTCAGTAGGTACCTACCATAATTTCTGCTAGAGGAACAAATCCAATAATAATTTTGTTTTCTTGACGGGTTTGGATTTCCTGAATGGTCCCTCTTCTTTGTGCCAGGTCTGCCAGGACAGGGCTGAGGTAATCTCCTGTGACTGTAACCTCGAGATTCATCAGGGGCTCTAAAACTTGCTTATCAGCCTTCTTCAGAGCCTAAAGAAAAACTTAAGTACATAAATTCTGCCCATCCTTGTAAGCCTAGAGCTCAGGTACATGGCAAGGGGTTGGTTAGTAAAGCTTAATTATACAGAACACCTATGAATATGTAGCCAGAGAGTGGGGAAAAAATGGCTTTTCCCCTTTCAATCAAAGACTTAATGCTTCCTATTTGTCGCAACCATGTGTTTAGTTCCTGATGCCTATTACAGTTACAGTCCATAGCAGGACTAATCCAGAAATGTACTACCGCAAGGTGACAAACACATTCTCAACAAATGCAAGAAGAGCAAGCACGTAAAATAACATTGGAAACTGAAGAAAAGCCAATACAGCACATGGGGCAAGCGCTGGAAGAAAACTGGGGAAGTAGCAATATAGAGAAAATGTACTGAGGTCCCAGTCACTACATCAGACAGACTGGTGTATGGGTTTTGGATGGCACATGCAAGCACCCACGTACTGGTAGGTTTGATTTAAAAAGCTATCCTACCCGCCTGCCTCGGTGGCTCAGCCAGCTAAGCATCTGGCTCTTGGTTTTGACTCAGGTCATGATCTCATGGTTGGTGGGGTCAGGCACTGCACTGACAACGCAGAGTCTGCTTGGGATTCTCTCTCAAAAAGCTACCCTACTGCTGCAGCCTTCCAGAATTCAAAAGTAATGAAGCAGTTTCGTCTATAGTCTAAGCCTCTAATTATTAGGTGGGATGTAATAAACTGAGACCTAGCAATGGAAACTAGGGAGGAGAGGGCTCTGGAATGTGCCCTCACCTTTACCTAGGTGCAGCTGATCACTCTGTTCCCCGCTCCACCACCACTCAGTGACTCTCATTACTACTTAAGGCCGGAGAGGGGACATTCGCACTGCCTCTGCTGTCAGGTAAGGGTTCTTCCCCCTCCTCTCTGGCCACTTAACCACACAATCATGAAAAATGGCCAGAATAGTAAAACCAAGAGTATATGCCTGTTACCAAACTTTCAAAACATACAGCATATCTCTTTTTGCAATTCTTATCAAGAGCTTTGTACCACTTCACATAATGTCTTTTGGAACAAAAGAACAGTGGGAGAAGGTAAAAATGAAAACAGGCTCCCTGTAACTTCTCTGATTTCAATGATCCTTGATTAGTGTAATCTTACTCAAATACACATAGACTCAAAACTGGAACTACTGTGACATCCTCAGTGTCCTTCACAGTCCATCTTGGGCCAGCCTGACCCCCAAAATGTCCCCTAATTAAACTTCGAAGCTCACCTCTAACAGCTGTAGGTCTGGAATGGGAAAATCAGAAATGCCAGTTAAGGAAACCTGCCTCTTTGCCAAAATTAGAGACTGTTTCTTGGCAATCTGTATTAAGCAGTTAATTTCCTAGGTCCTCTTTCAAATATAACCCTGGTGATTAAGAAAGCAAAGATTCTCCAAGGTAAAAACACTGCTGACTCTTAAGGCACAGAGGGCAACACAATACAGGTTTGAGGTGCTGTGGAGCACAGTCCACTGCTGACAGAGAGTCACCTGTAAAGCAAAAAGGAGAACTAAGGATAGTTCTCTACCTTTTGTACGCATCTTGAGACACAGGCAGAAATCATAGTTGTGGAGGTACCAGGATGAATTATCAGTGAATGTACAGTAACTGCCACATCTTGAATTGGGGATCCAAGCAGTGGTCCTAGGCAAAGGGAAAAACTGTTAGGTTAGAACTCCCTATGCAGTGAGGGGCAAAGACAGGGAGAGGGCTTCTGGTTTCCAGTTCACGCAGGCAGCTTAGAAGCCATCACTCTGTCCCAGCAAGTAAAAAGCAGAACAGGCTGAAAAATAAGCAACCCTCCAAGAGCCATAAGAGAGAAGACAAAGGACAAACCACTGCCCCCAAAACTGGAGAGAGAGGTGAACCCAGGAAGTCACAGCTTCCTGGAGCAGAGACTCACTAGCCCAGGAACCAGTGCCAGGGCAGGAAAACCTCAGCTATAGACAAGTCTGGGAGTTAAAAACTTTAGGGGGACCAGCAGTCATAAATCATAAGGGGCCCCCACAATTTTGTGAGATTCACCTCCCGGAGCTTGAGCAGCTTCTTACTGTAAGTATCAGAGAAAAATCTCCTTGTGCTTCTGACAGAGGGGAAAAGAAACCATTCCGAAATACTCCAGAGCACTCTGTTCTTACAAAGGCCTGCTCTCAGGGGAAACAAGTTAACTAGAGCCTAACAAGCAGGGGCATTAGCAGGACTTGACTGACTTGCGTGACATACCAAACTCTAGGTCACTCTAGCCATCCTGTCCAACCTGAAGCTAGTAGAGAAAACAACAAAAACTAAAAACACACTTGTGTGGTTCCCAGTCCAGAAGTATGGGCTCACTGTAAGACTGAGTCCTAATCCCAGGATTAGAGAATGCTTTCTTTCCCCCCACACTTGACCTCCACATTACTAAAGACCATGTTTACAGCGGTTCCTTTTACCCAGTACATCATGTTTGGCCATCAGGAAAAAATTACAAGGCATATTAAAAATAAAAAGCACAATATGAACAGAGAACAAGCATCAGACCCAGACACGGTGAGTAAGGATGTTGGAATAGTCATATCACAAGACTGATATGCTAAAGACTCTGATAAAGTAAACCACATGCTAGAACAGACAGAAGTCCTAAGAAAGAACCAAAAAGAAATGCTTGAAATAAAAAATAATGGTCTTACAAGTAGACTGGACACAGCTGAAGAAAGTGTGTCTGACTTAGAAACTGTATGCACAGAAACCTCTGAAACTGAAGAGCAAAGCGAAGACCGGGGGAACCCCCCCCAAAAAAACCACCCGCCAGAATATCCAAGGACCATGGGACACTGGGAAAAGGTATACCATACACATAATGGGAAGAATAGCGACAAAACATTACCCAAGTTAGAAATAATGTATACCATTAGGGGTGACTAAGTGGTTGATTGTGATACGGAGCTTACCCTTATTTGAGTACCTTACCTTGGAGGCACGCACTGTGAATTCCATTTTCAATGGCCTCTTGGGAGGCCTTTGGAAGGTCTTCAAGAACACTTCCAGCGTACTCGATAACTGGCACAACAGAGGCTGTTCCAGTGGGTTTTACTTCCAGTTCTATAGTCACAAGATGCCGTTTGTCTCCTAACGTTCTATCTAAGGTATCTGTAAACAAATTGAATAAAGTACCTTAGAGATTTGTTCCGGAAAGGCATCAAGGTGCCACAAATGGCAAAATGACAGTCAACAAGTTCAAAGTCTCAAAGAAGATACTGTGAGAAAATATTCCACTGATACTAAATACAGTATAAAGATGTGGGAGTAAAAAGTTCTATCAAGAAAGCATTTGCTTCTGTGTCTATCGATGTTAGAAACCAGTTTGCATCACTTAATACTGTTGCAGCGTTAAGATGTGCTAAGGCAGAGGACCCCACAAGTTTTGACATGCAGATTTTGTGAAATATCTTACACGAAATCAACTTCGTTTAATTATAAAATTTTGATTGAACAGTAAAACAGCATACAAAGGTTTATCTAATGAAAATTCAAAAGCTATTTTAACCCTACCAACTGACAAACTGCTATATTTCATATTCTCCCAGTAATGTTTTATGCATTTATCATTTTTTTCTCAAAAAACTAGTGACTTTACAGACTGAAAACAGTATCTCTCATGTGCTAACAACCAACAGCTATCACCAACCTCCATCATTACTGAAACAAAACTATGCTGTATTTAGGTTAGTGACCAGGTAATAGAGCGATGCATCGCCTAAATTAAAACTAAGAATTATAGTCTACAATTCCTCTTTATAATCCTATGCATAAGCTAAAAATAAAGTAAGCATTTGTGAAACCAAAACAACTCAGAAATAGACCATTACCAGTAGTAACCTAGAAGCTTTCCAAAGCAATCACTATCATGATATAAGCAGTCATTCTTCTGATTTTCGTTTCTGATACTACGTACTCTACAACTTGCTTCTTTTGCTTCCTATCTGTGGATCCTCTAGGCTGATGCATATTGATGTGGTTCATTCTTTTTCACAGCTGTACAATATTCTATTGTGTGACCACAGTACAATTTATACACTGTGTCCGTAATATTTGGGCTTCCCCCCCCTATTTACAGGTTATTTTTATGATGATGCTGTTATGAACATTCTTATATCCGTCTCTCAGTGCAGATGTTTAAGAGTTTCTCTAGGGCATGTTACACCTAGGAGAAGTGCTGAGTAGTAAGGTCTGCGCTCAGTCGACTTCACAAGGAAGCTGCCAAATTGTTTTCAGAGTGCTTACATAATTTACACTCCTACCTGAAGTTTTTAGGAGTTTCCATTGCTCCACAGCTCGCCAACACTTGGCACTGTCTGATTTAATTCCTGCCAGTTTTGTTGGTGTAAAATACTTTCTCATACTTTTAACTTGCATGACCCTAATCATTACGGATATGAAGAATCTCTGAATATGTTCATGAGCCTTCTGGCTATCCTTTTGTGAAATATCTCTACATGAACGGCTAATTCTACCCATGACCACCAGTGAAAAGCACATTTGTTTAAAGGCTCATCATTTGTTTGATGTATTGAGTGGTACAGGAATAGGGCTGGGTTTAAAACAAAACAGAACAAAATCCAAAAAGACACAAACACACACACATAAAACCTATGCCCACTGACAGAAGACGCTAGTGACTATGAACCTTGCATTATGCAACTACACTGAGAGATTTGGGAAAGAGATCCTGGAGAGAGAAAGAGAGAAGCAAAAACAGCAAGTTCTAAATGTTTTTATTTTACCTGTGGCACAAACTGCATTCAGGATGGTCTCTCGGTACGCCACCTGGAGAGGCCCTAGATAGGTTTCCAATCCATATTCTCTCTTGATTCGGTCATGAACAATCTCAATATGTAACTCCCCCATACCACATAGGACAGTCTGGTTAAGAGAGGAAGAAAATATAACCAAGATCAAAGAAAAACTTAGGTTTATCAGAAAATACTATATAAAGGCATTCTATCAATATATGTTATTTTTCATTAATTATAAACTGAGTTTCTCTGCCATTTTTTTTGTTTCTTCCTCAAAACATTTTTGTTTTTTTGGAGTGGAAGAATAAATCGATGAAAAGAAATTTCTAGGCTGTTCTGTCTTTATTACATGACAGTTTCATTAGGCAAGTAGCCTCTAGCCAGCACTATATTCCCAACCATACAGCTTACTTCTAGCCAGTGGAACATGAGTGTAACTGATGTTGGCAACTTCTGGATTATACCTTTAAAGAAAGGATAAAGCCCTTCTCTTAATGAAGATGTAGGGAACTGTCTTAAAACATACGGATGAGGGCAACATCTTTAACTGGGGCGTGAACTGGATAACCTTTCCCCCAAACATTCCCAACCACATTGGTCATTCTGGGCGCCTTACAGTATTGTGACAAGTTAAGCCTTTCAGACTAGTTTGGACCTTTATTTGACAAAGAAATTAACTTTTTTATCTTCTGTGATCTTTCATTGTTATTTAGGGCCCTTGTGAGAACAAGCCAAATTTTTATCAAAACGAATCAAGACATGCTTTAAAAAACATATTTTTCTACAACACTATTCCTTAAAGTCTTTGTGTATGAAAGAGTACAGTGCAAGGAATCCATATTTGGTCCGTCTTATTCATATGCCATCTATGTAGTAAAGAATTAACTGGATCCAAAAACAGAAATGGCCTTTACCCTCACCTACTGGTAAGTTATTTCTAGGCCAGGATGCGCCTGATGGAAGTGTCTTTAGGGTGGTGGTGGGAGGGGTGGAGGGCGGCTTCTGTCCACCAGACTGTGTAACAATGTGATTTATGATGTGGGCTTTGGACTAGTCCTATCTGTTCCAACCTGGAAAGTCAGGGTAGTAGCCTCAACTTATAGGAGATACTGGAAACTAAAGGTCAACCAATGAGCAGTATCTGTTCGAGCCTTAATAAAAACGCCGGACAGGGCTTGGGTGAGCCTCCCTGATTGGCCGCTTTACCAAAAGGGTTAATACATCCCTGAAGATGAAGGAAGGAAGATATGCATTTAGAACTCTCTCATATTTTGTCCTATTTGTTTCTTCCTTTGGGTGGTTCTAATTTTATCCTTCTGTTGTAACAGAACTATAAGGAACAAACAGACAGAAGGATTCTTTTGTTTCAATTGCTCTACTTTAAAGTTAAAGAAGTGAATTATTTGGAAAAAACAAGTAAAATAATACAAAAAGAATGATTTGTTATATATCTGTATGTATCTATGGAAAAAACCTACTGTGGTTCATAACATAGCACAGCACAAGACATCTGGTTAAGTGTGAAAGGTTATTCGCATTTTCACAGTGGTTTACCTGTGTAAAACAGGACGGAGAAAAGAGACCTTAACCCTGTACTCTGAATGCTTGTGTTACTTGCTACTA
>NC_043705.1:52304150-52311143 GCF_006229205.1 Suricata suricatta
CCTGTATTGATTTAATGTGGGTCTAACCCCTTTAAAGAAGTTGTAATTCATATATATGTTCTTAATTTCTGTGCACGTCCTCTATTAGACTATCAAGGTTAAATCAGAAGTATGTTTAATTCATTTATTCAAGAAATATTTTTAAACACCTGCTTATTTTAAGTGCTTGTGTAGTTCCTGGGGATTTAGCAGTGTTTTTATGGGACTTAGTATAATGCTCATATGCATTTTATATTCTAGTGGATAAGGAGACAGACAATAAACCATTAAATATATATCCAACATGCCAAATAGTGATTACTATTATAAAGAAAAATATAGAAGAATAAGGCCATAAAGAATGGTGGAAGTGCGCTGAGTAGTTCTGCTTTACGTGGCCGGCAAGGGCAGCTCCTTCGGAGATGAAGCCCATCTGCTGCACACAGAAGACAGTGCTGCTGTCCCTGTTTTATAGCTACACACGGCGATACACAGAGTAACAGTGGCTCGGACAGCAGTGCCTGTGCTTTGCGGAAGTGCCCTGAAGAACAAAGGTGTCCAGCCCTTGTTAGATGCTGTTACCATGTACCTGCCTTCACCTGAAGAGCGCAGCTACGAATTTCTGTGAGTGTGTAGGCCACAGATTGACTCTACAGCCTCGCGAACCCAGGCAGACAGGTCTCCTGTCACAAAGAGTAGTTGAAGCACCAGTTTTGCGTAACATTGGTGAAGAATATCATTATAAATAATATAGAGCTACCTTTACTACATTACTTTGTAGATAAATTTATACTAGATTTCAAGATTTTCGAAAAGCTCAAAATGTGGCTTAAGGGCATTGTTTTACTTCTCTTTTCACTAACAGCTTGGCACTTAGTCATAAATCCTCTAAAATCTGAGTAAGCATTATGCAAAACGGCAGGCAGGACTTTGCTTAATCCTTTAATGAGGACGTTAATCACTCTTCACGTCTCTCATTTGGAGAAGCATTAATGGTAAAGTGATTATGGGTATGGACTGTGTACTCTCTAGATTTAAATCTCGGTTCTTCCAAGTTGTTGACCTTCTACCCGTGAAATACAGAGAATAGGATATATCTTACTTGATTTGTTACAGGAATCAAACGAGTCAATATTTATAAAGCAAATGAACAGGGCCTACCTAGTTAAGTATTTACTAAAATTAAAAATTGGAGTGGATTAAGGATAAGATGGAGAAGTTCTATGATAGAAGTGTCTCACCTACTTTGAGTCATGGGCTCCTTTCAAACTAATGAGAACATGGAGCTTTTCCTCAGAAAAATGTACCTGTGCACAAAATTTGGCAATTCCAGAGGGATTCAGGCTTTCTGAAACGTATCAATACATGCCAGCTTAAGGACATCAATCTGTAAGAATATAGAAAGAATGAAATCTGGCCATTTGTAGGAAAGTGGACAGACCTCAAGGGTGTCATGCTAAGCGAAATAAGCCAGGCAGAGAAGGACAGATACCATATGTTTGCACTCATAGGTCTAACAGGAAAACAGGAGAAACCTAATGGAGGACCAGGGGGAGGGGAAGGGGGAAAGAGAGTTGGGGAGAGAGGGACGCAAAACCTGAGAGACTATTGAATACTGAAAATGAACTGAGGGTTGAAAATGAACTGAGGGGGGGAAAAGAGGTGGTGGTGATGGAGGAGGGCACTTGTGGGGAAGAGCACTGGGTGTTGTATGGAAACCAATTTGACAAGAAACTATTAAAAAAAAAGTTGTCTCTGTGAGTAAGTTCATGTTTATATTGTAGATGTCTGTGGTTATGCAACTAGAGAGAAGATGGGAGGACAGAGTGTAAGTAGTAGTTAGAAAGCACCTAGACATTTACCCTGTACAGGCTTTTGTGAGAAGTGGCATGATGTTCCTAGGTATATTTTTTGAGGAGTGAACTCTAGGCAGTGGAATTACTTGTGAATAGAGTTAACACTAAGGGTTTGGGTTTGTTTTGTTCTCTGTCCTGAGTGCCTAGGTGAGTGCATCTCACGTGGTGGGAAGTCCATGACTTGTCAGGTGAATGGTCGAAAATAGCTGATGCTGTGTATGTTTTTGATAGGTTAAAACTAAGGACATTTCACTTACATATGGATTAAGTTGACTACATTTTCTCATTCACTCTATTCCAGAGGGAGAGAGAATCCCATTATTTTTAATTTTGAGCAGTTAATGGTAACATCTCCATTAAATAATTTAGTTTTTTGGAGGAGGAGAGGTAGTTAGTACTGACATTATTTAATCAGCCTGAATAGCTAAGCTAGAAGGTATGAGGGAGGACATTAAGGTTGAGTTTGCACCATGATTCTGATTTGATCTGCATAGATCTATGGGAATTGTATTTTAAAGGCCTTTCTGGAATGTCTCAATTGTGTAGGCCATGGTATAAGGGTGACTTATGTGCTCTGGCGTTTAAAGTTCTTCATGACAAGCAGCGAGGACCACTGGTGTTTATGCGCATTTACTCAGGCATGATAAAACCCCAGCTGGCCATCTATAATATTAATGGAAACTGCACGTAAGTAGAAGCTTATAGGTTCTGTTCCTTTTTTTTTTTTAATGTTTATTTATTATTTTGAGAGCAAGAGCAAGTGGGAGAGGGGCAGAGAGAGGGAGAGAGAATCCTAAGCATGCTCCACACATGCAGAGCCTGGTGCAGGGCTCAAACTCCTGAACAGTGAAGTCATGACCTGAGCCAAAATCAGGAGTTGGATGCTTAACCAACTGAGCCCCTCATACACTCCAGAAGCTTAGGTTATTTTCTAAAACTACAGTCATTTCTTTAAAAATTCTTTTACTAAAATAAATCATGGTTTTTTACAGGGAGAGAATAAGTCGTCTTCTTTTGCCATTTGCTGACCACCATATAGAAATCCCTTCACTGACTGCTGGTAACATTGCTTTGACTGTTGGCCTTAAACACGTAAGCGACCGGACGGTTTCTCTAGGAACTATTAACTTAAATGTTTAATTAAAACCAGGTATTTTGCTGAAACAAAAACCCACAAATGATCCAAGTAGCCATTGATAGTGGGATAATGAATATTGTAGCATATTGATCAACATGATTGAATCTCAGAATAGGGAGAAAGAAAAGTAAATTACAGAAGGCTATAAACTGTGGATTGTATTCATGTAAAATTCAAATCCAAGTAAAAGTACACTATTTATGGATACATACCTGTGTTTTAAGTTTCATAAATATTTTGTTATTCCCAGTGGGTATTTTTCTTGATCATTGCTGACAGTTTAATCTAACCTTATAATGGATCTGGGTAATAACTGAAGATATGCTGCCAGTGAAGGCTCCAGGAGGGCAAGGGTTTGGGTTTGTTTTGTTCTCTGTCCTGAGTGCCTAGGTGAGTGCATCTCACGTGGTGGGAAGTCCATGACTTGTCAGGTGAATGGTCGAAAATAGCTGATGCTGTGTATGTTTTTGATAGGTTAAAACTAAGGACATTTCACTTACATATGGATTAAGTTGACTACATTTTCTCATTAAACTTTGGCATATTTGGCATTTAGGATAGCCATGGTTATTTTGAACATTTTTTAACCTCTTTATGGTTAATTGCAGGATTCAGGATCCTTTAGTATAAAATTTCCACTGTCCACCTATTGGACTTCTAGCCTTGAAATGTCTTCTGTTCATCCAAAGGCAGGAGCTCCATGTATATATTTGCTACTATTGCTCCAATAGGAATATCTTTACAGAGAAGGAAACTGGCATGGAACTTTGTAATATTAAAGTTTAAAAGTGAAATAGTTTTTAAAAAATGAGTCTATAAGGATGCTCTCAATTCTGCATGGTCTAGAGAAATTCTGGGTAATTGCCTATTTTAGTTAATGGAAGATTTTCTGTAAAATAGACATTTTTATTGGTGGTAAAACTCTGTAATGGACTTCTACTAAAACTAACCTATTTTGACTTGATTGAAAATTTAGGAAGGTACATTTGCTTTACCAAATGGATTTGGAATGTGTAGTGTGTGTAAGAGAGAGAGAGTTTGGGTGTGTTTTATTGTTAGAATATTATTACAGCAGTATTTTGGATAGAATTCTTAACACAAGTTAAATTAGCTTTATGTATACAAAATTGCAATGAGCTTTATGAATTTGTCTGTTTTAAGTTCTGATGAAAGTGTCACATTGGAAGTTTTCGTATCTCGTGAGTCTTGGTGGAAGCCGAGTGCTTGCTGAGCCTGTCTTGTCCCAAGGCACTATGTTTGCTTACAGACCGCCACTGGAGACACCATTGCCTCATCCAGGTCCAGCGCCTTAGCTGCAGCTCGTCGCGCCGAAACAGGAGGAGAAAAAAAGCGTAGACAGAACAGTGAAACCGAGAGACTTTTATTGGCTGGGGTAGAGATTCCAGAACCTGTTTTCTTCTGTACCATAGAACCCCCGTCGATGGCTAAGCAGCCAGGTACAAATAATTTTGTTGTATCAATTAATTAGTAATTAGCTACATTTAGTAATTTAGATACAGATAGTTGTCTTAGACCCTCAAAAGATTTCTCACATGAATGAGTTCAGTTTTATCAGAAGTCATGGGTATTACTTGAGATTAGTCTTGTTTTCTTTTTAATAAGATGTTTTGATTTTTACAAGCTCCTTTTATTTGTTCTTTTCCTACATGTTGGCCATTTTTTTGCATATCATCTTCCTTGCTCTTGTTCTTGTGGTGCTGTCTGTGGCATCCAAAGTAACTGGCGAAAGGACCGCCCTTCCAGTCATAACAGATGAAAGTTACCAGTTCAGAACGAGTCATTTTCTCATCACCATTTACAAAATGCTCCTTTTCCTTGTTTTTTGGCTCAACCTCCAGAACTCAGGGAAGATATTTATATACTATGGTTAATGTTTGACCTTTCTGGGTGTTGTGTACTCGTGCTTTAGCCTGCTTACGTTCTCAGTGGCTTCTCATCACTTACATATAGCACAAACCCAAACTCCTTCATGTGGTGTATAAACCTCATGATTTCAGCTTTATCATTTCCAGTTGCTTTAATGACAAAAGTTAATTTCTCTCCCCTGTAAAATATGCCTTGGGTTGGTAGCCCAGGGTTAGAGGGTGGGCTCTGCACTGTCATCAGGGCTCCAGTTTTCTGCCCTGCCTCTCTGAGTGTGTAGCTCCTGTCCTTAGTTATCGCAGGACGGCTGCGAGCGCCTCTGGCATCATGGTGCAGTGCCCGGCAGAGACCTGGAGTAAGGAGGGAAAAGATGTGTCCTGTTCCCCTTTAAGAGTTCTCCTATGTCATGGGCTCTCACTTAGACCTCTGGCCGCTCCGTTGCAAGGAGTCTGGTAAATGCAGTCTCCTAGCCAGGCAGCAGCAGAATAGAGAGGGAGACCACTAGCAGTCGCTGACCCCAGCCTTCTTGCCTGGCCTCGTTTTTTTGAAACTTGCTCCTTCATTCTGAGCCCTCTTCTTTGACCAAACAAAAATAAAACAGTAATTACTCACACCTTACAGTTCTATAATAAACTAGTTCTAGTTTTCTGAAGATACTATGTCCTTTCTGTATTGCTGTTTCCTTTCATTTGTTCTGTCTTGCATTATAATGGTACAGTCCAGTTTGTCTACCTAGAAAAAATTTACTCTTTTGTTAGAAAATCTCTCAAGCATCACTTCTTTTCGAGGCCCTCACTGAATTCCTATATTAGGTTGTTGAAGGACAAACCTAGTTATAGAGGTGGCATTAGAAGTCATTTTTTCCCCCTTAAAAACATGTTGGACTCACAGATGATGAAAAAACAAAAGCACCCATTTACTGCCTCCCATGTCGTCTTGAGTACCAAGGGGGGAAAGAAACAGGAAGCTCCCTAGCCAAGTAGGGGTTCCAGTTCCTCACTGGTCTAGCTGGCGTTCACACGAAAGAAGTCTGAGTACTGGTTTAAGACAGCGCCCAGATACCGAAGGAGACTCGGTCTGTCCTTGTCTGGTTGGTACAGGGTCAGTAATTAAAACAGTATAGCAGCAAGTTTCTTGTCACATTAAAGTGCCCTGAGGCCAACTAACGGTGTAGTCATGACCCCAAGGAAGGAGGATCAGGTACTGTGAATCTGGCTGCCCAAATTGATGTGAATAAAGGTGACCAAAGTAGTTATAGGGGTAGCCAAGCACTTGAGAGCAGCGGCTGCCCAAACAAAGTAATCTGAGTTTTAAAAAATATATTTGAGGGGCACCTGGGTGGCTTCAGTTGGTAAAACTCTGACTTCGGCTCAGGTCATGATCTCACGGTTTGTGAGTTCGAGCCCTGCGTTGGGGTCTGCTGACAGCTCAGAGCCTGGAGCCTGTTTGGATTCTGTGTCTTCCTCTCTCTCTGCTCCTCCACCACTCATGGCCCCCCCTCTTTACTGTCTCTTTCTGTCTCTCACAGAAGTACAATTAACATTTTAAAAAATAAAAATAAAAAATATATTCCAAAGTCATTCCATATTTCAAACATCGTAAGCACATACATTCAAATTGTGGCATTGCAGTTTAAGTTGTACCAGCCCATTTTAAAATCTAGTGCTTCAGCTTTTAACTGCTTGAGGAGAAAACGTTTGGGGTCCAAAGTAAGTCTAGTTAATGGGTGTTAGCTTAGAGGCCCTAAGCCCCACAGGGAATGGGACTTCTAGTCTCTGCCTTAGACTTCCTTTTTTTTTTTTTAATTTTTTTTAATGTTTTGATTTATTTTTGAGAGACCGAGAAAGAGCAGGGGCGGGTCAGAGAGAGAGGGAGACACAGAATCTGAAGACAGGCTCCAGGCTCTGAGCTGTCAGCACAGAGCCTGACATGGGGCTCGAACCCACAAACTGTGAGATCGTGACCTGAGCCGAAGCCGGATGCTTAACCGACTGAACCACCCAGGCGCCTCATCTACCTTAGACTTCTTTCAAGCAAGTATACATTTTCTTTTTTCTGGCCCTCCATTGTATTTACCCCATGGTTCTATTATATTGACAACCTGTCTTATAATGCTCTTTTCATCCCAATAAACTA
>NC_043705.1:52311243-52365490 GCF_006229205.1 Suricata suricatta
ACAAACAAACAAACAAACAAATAAAAAAACCAACTTTCCTGGGGGACTCTTGTTTCATTAAGAAAAATAAAGATTGTTTGCTAAATTCACAGGGGAAGGTTACTAACAAAAAATGACAGAAATGCTTTGAAGAAATCTGTCCTAATTCAATTATTACTACCATTTTACATGACTATTCTCTGGTTTAATGTATCTCAAAAGGAAACAAAAAGAGAAAAAGACCTGTAATGAGCTTCCAGTAAGAATTAAAACATTTTCAGAAAATAAAAACTGATGAGAAAAATCATTGCAGTAGTCTACAAAACCAGTAAATTTTCAATATAACATTTCCACCTGTAATTTCCCTAAACCTACTTAAGAAATGATCATAATGAAAGCGCTGCAAAGAAGGAATGAGTGACTTATGCCTGACTCGATAGCAGTCAAAAAGATTCAATTTCTGATTTTGTAAAGCATATCTGCAAATAGTAAATCACTACCATTATTTAAGTACTTGTATTAATAGTGACTTTATCTTAACATTCTCCTAATTAAGTCAGCAATTTCTAATGCTATGCAAAGTTGAAAGAAACTAAACACTCGAGAAAGAAGAATCAAACCACATCCAATTAGTAAAACCTCAAAGTAAATGAATAATAAAATTTACCTGTTCAGCTGGTAGCAAATCAAAATTTTCACTAAATTCTCCTAAAACCAAGTCAGCAAATTCATCATCCAAATCTGCAACCTACAAAGAAAGGTTTTAATTCTATAACTTGCTTTTATTGTCACAACTATTAAGTCCAAATAAGTGGACATTATCCAAATATTTCAAGACAGCTACATTATCTGCCTTATCTAGGCCATGGAACTCTCCATAATGTTTCAAGAGACTGAAAATTGAAAATGTGTCATTATAAGTTCCCTATATATTTGAGAAGGAATAGCCAGATGAAGTATCTCAATGAAGTGCTATCCACTCAGAGTGCTCAAAGAAATAAAAGACACAATTTATAGCAAAAATATATATAATATTAGATAAATTTGGAAGTGTTAATTAGTTTACTAAAAAGTGTCATCTGGGGATGCCTGGGTGGCTCAGTCGAATGAGCGTCCGGCTTCGGCTCAGGTCATGATCTCATAGTTGGTGAGCTTGAGCCCCACGTCAGGCTCTCTGTTGCCAGCACAGAGCCTGCTTCATATCCTCTGTCCACCCCTTCCCAGCTCTTGTGCACATGTTCTCTCTTCCAAAAATAAAACATTAAAAAAAAAAAGGTTCATCTGGTCTTCCTTTAACATTATATCCACCAGATGTCGTAAGACAGTTCAACTAAAATAACTCATCTTATTCTAATCCTACAATGCAGGAACAGATTTAAGTTGAGGGTCATAGGCATCATTTCAGCAAGAAAAATGCAACTATCTAATTCATGTTCTTTTTGTAATTATCTGCCTTTATGGAATAGGAGAATTCAGCTGACAAAAAATTCAATAAAAGTTTCAAAAGTTTTATAATAGTACAAAGGAGCAAAACATTCAAACTTAGTGAGAAAAACACACTTTTAACAGCTAGCTTATTGCAGAAACATACCTAACCTTTCTCCTGGAAAAAGAAAAAGAAAAAAAGCACACATGATAGAGAAGCACAGCTTCTGTCTGGAGTTACACTGCCTTGAAATAGTTACAGTACTTGCTGCCTTATTCAGAAACTTAGGTCAAGTTACATCACCTCTCTCTCTCTCTTTTTTTTTTTTAAGTCTGTTTATTTATTGTGAGACACAGACACAAAGCATGAGCAGGGGAGAGGCAGAGAGAGGGAAGAGAGAGAATCCCAAGCAGGCTCCATGCTGTCAGTGCAAAGCTCAGTGCAGGGTTCGATATCATGAACCACAAGATCATGACCTGAGTTGAAACCAAGAGTTGGACACTTAACCGACTGACCCACCCAGGGGCCCTACATTACCTCTCTTTATCTTGGTTAATCACGGATATAATACTAGGATCTACTTCACAGGGTGAGCATTAAATAACCAATTCAAATCGTGCTTCTAGAACATACAGTAAGAATACAGTAAGTTTAATTTATCACTATTCACCTTTAGAACACAGGAAGTTGATTCTAGTCCACACTAATCTTATTCTCCAAAAAAATTTAATTGTGATAAAATGTAACAAATAAAACATAAAATTTACCATCTTAACCATTTCTAACTGAACAGTTGAGTAGTGTTAAGTATATTCACATTGTTGTAAAACTAATATCCAGAACTTTCTCAATCTTGCAAACCCAAAATTCTATACCACGAAACAACTCTTTCTCATTCTCCTCTCCCCTATCCCCTAGCAACTATGATTCTACTTTCTGTCTCTACAAATCTGACTACTCTAAATATCTCAAATAAGTGGAATTACAGTATTTGTCTTTTATTCTGAACTAGCTTATTTCAATTAGCATAATGTCCTCGAGTTTCATCCATATTGTAACAAGTGTCAGAATGTCTTTCCTTTTTAAGGCTGAGTAATATTCTATTGTATGTTTATATCATATTTTATCTACTCATCTTGTTGATGAACACTTGGGCTGCTCCCACCTTTTGGCCATTAGGAATAACGGTGTTATGAACAAAGAAACACAAATATCTATTAGACACCCTGCTTTCAATTCTTTTGGATATACATCCAGAAGCAGAAATGCTAGACCATTTGGTAAATCTATTTTCAATCTGCTGAGGAACCACCATACTATTTCCCACAGTGGTTGTATCATTTTCATTCCTACCAACAATGCTCAAAAGTTACAGTTTCTCCATATTTTGCCAACACTTATTTTCTGGTTGGGGGGACGGTTTGTGGGTTTGTTTTTCTTTTTACCGTAGCTATCCTAACAGGTGTGATGTGGTCTTAATCTGTAATTCTATGAATATATATGCATTCCTTGAAATTAACACTTTATTATCAACTACAGAGAGCCTCATATCTTATTTTCGTTATATACTACCATATCCTAAGACATGCATTAGACATGCCTAAGATAAAACAAAAAAATCTCAAAGGAGAACTAATTATGTACCCAATTACTGATTAATAAATGTCAATTTCGGGTACATGGGTGGCTCAGTTGGTTTAGCGGTCAACTTTTGATTTCGGCTCAGGTCAAAATCCGTGTTAGGCTGTGCTGATAGTGTGGAGCCTGCTCTGGATTCTCTCTCCCTCTCTCAAATAAACAAACTTTAAAATAAATAGATAGATAAATAAATAAATAAGTAAATATCAATTCTATTTTTATCTGTTTATGACTCCCCAAATTAAAGAAGCAGTAAAGTACAGTAGGTAAGAACTCCAGCTCTAAATGGAGACAGACCTGGGTTCTGGTTCCAGCTCTGCTCCTTATTAGCTGCATGACAACTTAGTTAAGGATTCTAAGCTTCTGTCTACCCACCAGCAAAACAAGGATAATATAGGCTACTAATGAGTATTGCATAATATATGTAAAGCACTTAAGCTAGTTTATAGTACGTCCTCAGTAACAGATACTCAATAACAAAAATAACAGTAATTATTATTCTGTTAATGATAAAGTTGATGATTACTGTATATTATATTGGAAAATAATTACTTCAAGAACAACCTGATACAAAAAATTAATGAAAACAATTAATGATGACAGAATCTACTTTGACCAGTTTAATTCAGAAGTAAAAAAATCAAATGGTTCAGAATCAAATGTTCTTCACTACCATAAGATTCAGAGAGTTTATTTATGGCACAGTTCATTTATTAGTCTATATACCAACATACCATATAAATATTATAAATATTAACAATCTTACTATTTTCTATTAAAATTATGAGGGTGGATGAGGCCCAGAGTTACCAATAATTACAGAATTAATGTGACATTTCTAAGTTAAATGTGACATTTGATAAAATAAAAGATGGACACACTCTCTGAACTATTCCTAGGTTAAACCCTAAACAAATTCTCAGAAGTGTGTACAAGGAGATACATAAAAAGATGTTTACAGTAACATTGTTTCTAATAGCAAAAGAGACAATATAACCTCAAAGTCGACCCACAGAAGAACAGACAATAAATTGTGGCATAATCATGTTGAAACATGACAGGAGATTGAAAATGAAGCTTAACAACACATAACAAGGATAAATGTGCAACATACTGTTATAAAATACAACATCATTTCATTTATCTAATGTTCAAAACCATGGAAAACTAAGTCTTTCATGAATATACACATTCATAGTCAACTATAAAACAAAGCAAATGAAAGCAAAAGACTACAGTCAAGATAGTGGTGGGGGGAGTAAATGATTAGTGGAAAGGAGAGAGAGATAAACAGAAGTGGCACACAGAGATTCAAGGGTATTGCTAATATACTATTTCTTAAGCTGGCTGTTAGAAACACCGGTGTTCATTCTCTTCTTCGCTATACTTTATATATTACACGTTAAATATAAAATATAATACATACTTCATAAATTTCACAATATATAAAACATTTTTAAAGTTTTTAAATATACAAATATAAACTCAAAGTATTTATTTTACCTGTTCAATTAAGGCATTCCTTGCTTCCGTTGTCTCCTTAAGCAACTCAGGATCACTCATTTCCAAAAGGGGTTTCCGCAAAAAGTCTTTTCCATCATCTGAATTAGGATTCCAAAGAAGTTTTTCTTTACTTACTACATCCACAACTCCTTTGAAAGCTTTGCCTTCACCAAGTGGTAACTGCAAACCAGAGTGAGATTAACTTTGTTAAATGATCACTTAATTAGAATTGCATTGATGATAAAACATCTTTCCCCACTTTTCCCCAAATGGCTATTAACAGTATTACCATAATCTGTATCTATTTTTATTTACATGCCAACTTCTTTCAAAAAAGATTTGAGATAGTTTCAGAAATATATGTCATGATAAAATGATGAGGAAATTTGCAGCTGTTACTATTAAGAAACCAAATTATTAACCAACCTGTAAAAGTAAGGGCTTTGCCTTCAACTTCTCTCTGATGCTTTCAACCGCATATTTAAAACTGCAGGAAGCAAAACAACTATAATTACAAATGTTAAGATTCTTGGGCCACCTGGGTGGCTCAGTCAGGTAAACACATGACTCTTGCTCAGGTCATGATCTTGCTGCTCATGAGTTAGGGCGCTACGTTGGGCTCTGCGCTGACAGTGCCGAGCCCCCTGCTCACTTGCTCCCTCTTTCTCTCAAAAATAAATAAGCTTTAAAAATGTTAAAAAATTCTTTTTTTAATGTTTATTTATTTATTTTGAGAGAGAGAGAAAGCGATCCCATGCAAGCTCCATACTATCAGCAGGAGCTCGATGCAGGCTTCTCATGAACTATGATATCATGACCTGAGTGGCAATCAAGAAATGGATGCTCAACCAACTAAGCCACCCAGGCACCCCTTAAATGTTAAGATTCTTTTTTCCTTAATTTTTTTTGATGTTTATTTATTTGAGATACAGAGTAACAGAGCATGAATGGGGGAGGTGCAGAGAGAGAGGGAGACACAGAATCTGAAGCAGGCTCCAGGCTCTGAGCTGTCAGCACAGAGCCTGACGTGGGGCTTGAACCCACAAACTGTGAGATCATGACCTGAGCCGAAGTCGGATGTTTAACCGACTGAGCCACCCAGGTGCCCCAAATGTTAAGATTCTTAAAACGTATTTAAGAATGTTCTCTAAAATCACAACCCTTTTCACTGTCCCTAATGTTCATTACTTAACAGTTTTTCCATATGACAATTTCTTGAATAAACTTCAAATATGTCAAAAATGTCAACTTCAAATAACAGTGCTTGAGTACCCACCATAATCCTGCCACAGAGGTATCTAGGGTATTATTATAAGCTTCACTTATTATAGTTTGAAACTAAGATTAAAGAAACTCATCAAGGTCACCAATGATAAAGCTCAGTTATGACATTCAAATGCATGATTTGTAATTACAAGTCAAGGATCCTTTCTCCTAACAACTACATGTGCTCTCACACACAGCTACCACCTTTCTTCCAAAAGCCAGCCTAAGTCTTCTATGCCTTTACCTTATGCATTCTTAGTATCATGTTATCCGTTTAGAAAGAGGACAGAGCTACTGTGTGCTTGACGAGAGGTATGGTTTATGTTTTGTATTTGCCTTTCTCACACACTGACCAAGATCTCTCATCACATTTCTACCCTCTTTTTAATGGGACTGAATGAAGATTCCATGGAATATTTATACTCTAGAGGGAATAGCTATTTATAAATTTAACTTAGAATCCATTAAAAGCTCAAATTGTATTCCTACTTTTTTTAATGCTTATTTTTGAGAGAGGAGAGAAACAGAGCATGAGCCCCTAGCGGAGGGGCCAAAAGAGAAACAGACACAGAATCTGAAGCAGGCTCCAGGCTCTGAGCTGTCAGCACAGAGCCCGACGTGGGGCTTGAACTCACAAACTGTGAGATCATGGTTCTGACCCAAAGTTGGATGCTTAACCAACTTGAGCCATCCTGGCACTCTTGTATTCCTATTTTTAATAAGTGGGGGGAAAAAAACAAACTTGAAATACCTTGCGCCAGTTTTGTCCATTTTGTTTAAAAAACAGATTCGAGGTATCCTGTGTTTATCAGCTTGCCTCCATACTGTGAGAGTCTGGGCCTAGAGCAAAGAGGAAGGGAAAACAAACACATCTTGGGCAAAAATCACTACGCATGGAACAAACAGATGTAAGAATCGATGACCACATGGAAGTGGGCCCTGTTCCGACACAGATTTAGTGCCGCGCACTCGTACTTCCAGTCACTCTCCGATAGGGTCACAGTGAAGGACGAGATCAAGTGTAGCGGACAGTGTGCTTCCAACCGAGAACACTCGTATGGGCGATCTGGGCTGCTGCACGAGGAGAACTAACACCTGGGAGGTACTAAGAGTCACGGGAAGAGGACTTAATCCAGAACTAGAAGATGTTATTTTTGTCTGGCTTCACCTAACCTACTACAGGTCACATAATACTGAACTCCTCAGTTTGCTGACTTGCAAAACATGGACTTTGCCTTAATTCTTTTGTTGCTGTAATGTAGAAAGAATAGGACTGTACTATAAAAATGATATTGTGATAAAAATATGTATTTTTACTCCTGAAACCAATAATGCACTGTGTTAACTAAAATGCAAATAAAATTTTTTATAAGTTTATGTATTTTATTGTAAATGCTTGAATGTTGAATTAAACTGAAGAGTAAGGGAGAAAAAAGCCAATAACGATATTTCTAAGTAGCAATTCTCACATGCTTTTTAAAAATTATTTATTTTGAGAGAGAGAGAGAGAGAGAGAGAGAGAAAGCATGCACACATGGGAGGGAACAGAGAGGGAGAAAGAGACTCCCAGGCAGGCTCCACGTTGTCAGCACAGAGCCCCAACAAGGGGCTCAATCCCACAGACCAGAGATTATGACCTGAACCAAAATCAAGAGTTGGATGCTTAACCGCATGAATCACCCAGGTGTCCCTCTCATATGCTTTTCTATTTAATTCTAATTTTTATACATATTAAATATAAATAGTTTGAGTCTGTTATAATTTCTCTACCTAGTGGAACCTCAAAGCCCTTGAACAGAGCATAAATAGCCTAATGTGCTGACATTACCTGATACAGAAACCACTTTATATAATTTGGTTAAGTAAAATTTAGATAGAATAAAAACACTCATCTTAAGTGTACAGTGAGTTCTGATAAATGTATACACTTGTACAGCTACTATCTCAATCAGGATATAGATACACTATACTATATATATATAGACATATAGACATATGATAGAGATATAAATATACTATCCCATTTAAGATACAGAACCTAAGAAAGTTTTTTCTTATGTCCCATCCCCCATACACAACCTATCCTTACATTTGTCACCACAGATTCATTCTATTTTGGAATCTCATAAAAATAACATGGCTTCTTTCACCAAATGTAAAGTTTCTGATACTCACTCATGGTGTCAGTTATGCTGGCTGCTTTGGATGTTCTTGTACGAATGTGCCAGCGTGTTTGTCCACCTGTGGATGAGCACTCAGACTATTTCTAGTTTAGGGCTATTATGAATTTAGCTGCTATAACTATTGTGAACAAGTCTTAAGGGGACAAATGCTCTCATTTCCATAAATAAAGATACAGGAGGAGAAGTGCTAGGTGAGAGGACATGTGCTATTTCACTTTAAAAGACACTGCCAAATAGACCTCCAATGTATAGTATTTTACAGTCCCACCAACAGTGTACAAAACTTGTACTTGGCCACATCCTCGGCCAATATTTACCATCATTTTTTAAATTTTAGCCACTCGTGTGGGTGTCAAATAGGTTTTCTTTGTAATTTTAATTTGTATTTCTCTGATAATCAATGATATTGAGCATCTTTTCATGTTCTCATGGGCCATTCACATGTTTGGCGAAAAATCTAATCAGGTCTTTTATCCATTTTTTTAACTGGGTTGTTAGTTTCTATTACTGATTTGTAGTGTACTGGACACAGGTTCTTGGTCACACCCATGTACTATGAAAATTTCAGCACATACTTCCTAAAACAATGATACTTTCCTACATAATCAACAGTGTTATCATATTCTGGAAATTTAATTCCTCTAATATTTTATATCTAATATGAGAAATTTTCTTTCTCATAGCCTATAGCTTCCCTTTTTATTTTCTAATTTTTTTGGTTTTAATGAGAAGATGTAATTTTGTTAAAACCCAATGAATCAACTTTTCTTCTTCTAGTATGTTTTGTATCCTAGGAAATTGTTACCTATCCTCAAGGTTACCAATTTCTGCGTATGGTAAGGTGGGGGTTGGAGGTATTTTACAAATTTTCCAAGGAGAAAACATATTTAAAAATATATAAAAACTTCCATTATTCTACCTGCTAGCCAAAAGTCCACTTATTCTTTTAGGAAATAAGAGGCTTCTGTGTCACAAATTCAGAAACTTCCTATTCCAGTATATTTCAGTCTTGTAAATAATGCCATCTTTCAAATTTACATAAAGAAGTCATAATGACAGAAAGAATGCAACCATTAGGAAATGAAGTGATTCAGAAAAAAATGGAACTAATGTATAATCAACCTAGGGCCTCAGGGTCAGGCTTTATTTAAATCAAAAAAGTATCACTGCCTGTCAGCAGTCCTTAGGTCGGGCTTTGAATAACTGTCTTACCTCCCCACCCCCCACCCAACAACAACTTTTCATTCTGAAAACTCTCAAACCTATAAAAAAAGTGAAAGAATAGTACAATAAATATCCATGTACCCTTCACGTAAATTCACCAAGTATGAACACTTTGCTACCACTTGCTTTTTTTCTTCAAACGTGCATATGCACACCTTCGAATGTATGCACTGGCTATGGGCATGTGCCACCTGGATCTACTACACAGAGCATAATTAAATGATAGCTCCAACTGCTATCCATCTTGACTACTACCATGGTCTCTCAAGGGCCAGGTAATGGCCAAGTACAGTAGAAGTACTAATGTAGGTTATTCCTATAAAACATGTGGGACTTCTCCAACAGGTGACTTTGTTTGGCTTGCAGACTCCCCATCAGCTTAGCCAAACCCTTTTTGGAACTGTGCTATAGTCTGAGACTCTTTCTACCCAATCCTCCTTTCACCCTTCCTTGACTGACAGATGTCAGATCTGCTCTGTGGTCTGAAAGCTCGCTTCCATTTCTCTTTTCTCCTTTATTCTTCACAGGCATTTCCCCCAATAATCTCTTATATATCTATCCCACCTGGCATCTACAGCTCAAAGTATCCAAAGTAACAACATACATGTATGTGTACATGAGAGGTGAACCACTAGAGCAAGATGCAGATACGACACTTTAGCACTAAATATTTCAGCCTGTATTCTCTAAAAATAAGGATATTCTCCTATATAACCATTTAAAAGATCATACTCAAAAGAATTTAAGCTGGTATAATACTTTTATCTATTAACATACAGTTTATATTAAAAATTTTCTGGCTTTCCTAATGAAGATCTTTCTAACTTTTTGTTTTGAATCCAGGATCCTGCCAAAGATCATATTACATTTAGTTTTCTTGTTTGTTTCGAATCCTTTTACCTACAGGAGTGCCTGGGTGGCTCAGTCACTTGAGCGTGCAACTTCGGCTCAGGCCATGATCTCACAGTTCGGGAGTTCAAGCCCCATGTTGGGCTCTGTGCTGACAGAGCCTGCAGCCTGCTTTAGATTCTGTGTCTCCCTCCCTCTCTGCTCCTTTTCTGCTTGCACTCTGTCCTTTGAAAAATAAACAATAAAAAATTTTTTCTTTTATATTCATTTGATTGTCTTCTCATGATTAGATTTGGGCCAAACATTCTGCCAGGAACACAACTTAGATAATGTTGGATCCTTCTTAGCGCACCCTACCAGGTAGCCCATAGTGCCGATTTGTACCATTTGGGAAATGTTAATATTGATCACTTAGTTAAGGTATCAGTTTGAATAATTTTAAGATTAGAAGAAGTGAAGAGGATTCTACATTCTCTGGATCAAAAGGCAGGTTTACTTATAAGCCTTGAAGATAGCCTCTCACTCTGGAGCAAACAGCAGGCATGCTTACTGCCCATTATAAAACATGTGCATTTTCTAAGCACAGGGTTCCACTGGATGTGCAACTGTCACTAGACACCCTTTAGGTCACCCTGTGGAACTGGGGCTTGGGGAACTAAGACAAGAAATTGCCGACACTCTATTTCTGTGACTAATAAAGTCCTTTTTCTGACTCAAAACTCTTATGTCTTCTGCCAGCATGCCATAAAACTGTGGCAGGTTCACTAGTTAGCTTAAAGGAAGTACAAGAATCTCAAGCCCTTCACAGTTTTTCAATACTTTCATATTTCCTACTGAAAAGCAAGTACTTTTGTTTTACTATGAAATATGAGATGACATATAGATCAGTACATGTGACTGCAATATTAAATTCCAATTTCCTTTCACCATAATTTGATTAATATGAACTTAACAAATATAGGGCTATTGTAACTATAACTGATACATTCTACTTTAAAAAAAATTATGCTGTTGTATCTTCACTTTACTTTGGCAGTATTTGTTACCTCTACACCAGCAGAGGCATCAAACACAGCTACTGCACCATCCAACACTCTGAGGCAGCGCTCAACCTCCAACGTAAAGTCCACATGACCTAAGAAAAAGATGAGAAACACAATACTTAGTATCTTTTTTTTAAATGTTTTTTACATTTATTTAATTTTGAGAGAGACAGTGTGATTGAGGGAGGGGCTGATAGAGAGGGAGACACAGAATCCGAAGCAGGCACCAAGCTCTGAGCTATGAGCAGAAAACCTGACATGGGGCTCGAACTCATGGTCCATGAGATCATGACCTGAACTAAAGCTGGACACTCAACCAACTGAGCCACCCAGGTGCCCCAACACTTAAAGTCTTTTAAAAACTGAACAAAGAAACACGATCCAGCAATCCAACTTTGGGGTATATATCCAAAAGAAATGAGAGTCTCAAAGACTTATCTCCACACCACACTCAGAACAAAACTATTCACCATGGCCAAGAGGTGAAAACAATCCAAATGCCCATCTATGGATAAATGGTGTATATTTATATACAAATTGTTACGTATGTACAATGGAATATCATGCAGCCTTAAAAAAATCTTCTCACATATTACAAGACAGATAAACTTTGAAGATTTCATGCTAAGCAAAGTAAGCCACAAAAAGACAAATACTGTATGATTCTACTTATATGAGGTATCTAAAGTAATCTAGATTAAAAAGTAGAACAGTAATTACCAGCGATGGAAACAGATGACAAAGAAGAGTAGTGGTATAATGGATATACTGTTTCAGTTTTGCAAGACTAAGTACTCCTGGATATCAGTTCACAACAATGTAAATACACTTACCTACTGAACTATACTTTTAAAAATGGGTAGGATGGTAAATTTTACGATATATTCTTTACCATAATTACAAAGAAAACACAAACATGAATTAAAACCTCATATGAGGCAGCATCTCTGCATTGCTCGAACAGCATCATACCTGGAGTATCAATTAAATTGATTCTGTACCCCTTCCAATCAAATGTAACAGCAGCAGACTGAATAGTAATGCCTCTTTCTCTCTCTTGAGCCATGAAATCTGTCACTGTGTCTCCATCATCAACATCTGACGAGGAAAAAGATAACACAGTTAGACTTCATACCAAGTATATTTCATTGGGATAGTATAGCTACTTGACAGTTTAATCTGCTTTAAGACTGTTTAGGGGTGCCTGGGTGGCTCAGTCAGTTAAGCGGCCGACTTCGGTTCAGGTCATGATCTTGTGGTTCGTGAGTTTGAACTCCGCGTCAGGCTCTGTCCTGACAGCTCAGAGCCTGGAGCCTGCCTCAGATTTCGTGTCTCCTTCTCTCTCTGCCTTTCCCCTGCTCACTCTCTGTCTCTCAAAAAAAATTTTTAAAAGACTGTTTATAACATATTTGGCTTAATATCTAGAAGGCTTAATCTTTCTCTACATAAGTCCTTGTTCTAGAAAAAGCTTTTCCAGCAAAATTAGTAATTTTTCCATAAAAAATAATTTTTGTCTAACAACTAAGATTAAAATCTAAATTTTCAATTTTTCTAAACTTTGTATTTCTTTCATTTTTTCCCCCTAGTTTAACTTCCATTATCCCTTATGTTCCTCATGCCTGATTGCTTGACAGGAGGGAGGACAGTGCAATGAGAGGGCACAGACAGATCTAGATTTAAAACCCAACTTTACCATTACTACTCTATGAACCTGAGCAAGCTACTTAACCTGGTTTGTAAAACAAGGTTAACCTTGCTGGGCTGTTGTGAGAATGAAATGAGACTATGTGAAGTACTGAGCTCAGCAAATGATAAGGAAACGGTAGCTAAATGGAACAAGGTAAAGAAAAAACTCCTCCCAAGTAAAACTCCCCTTTACAAACCCTTATGATTACTAAATCTCCCCCCCAAAAGACACATCTACCTACAAATGAAAATAGTCTTAGTAGAACTTCTACACTAAACAGTTATGGAACAAACAGTAGTTTAACTACAAACAGTAGTGAAAGTTCATCTTGACTACCAAATTATTCTGCATTAAAATCCTTGTCTTCTGATTAAGTTTATACCGTAAAAGAAATAAAAATGAGCTGATTATTACCATTCAAATCTCAAAACCACAAGTGATCATGGCCTTATGCCATGTGTGTATACAATCCCCACTGTGTACGTACAGATGTGTATAAACATATGTATACATATGTGCCAACAGAGGGAGAAATAGCCAGAAAAATTTAATTTTCAGGAAACCCAAATATCTATGTTAAAAATTAGTGTTGCCAGTTATTCACAAAATAACGAAGAAAACAAACATGATTAATGAGACAAAGACCAAATACCTAACCAAAAGTGCTAAGTTTTTACTTATTTTTTTAAATGTTTATTTATTTTTGAGAGAAAGAGAGACAGAGTGTGAGCAGGGGAGGGAGAGAGAGAAGGAGACCCAGAATTTGAAGCAAGCTCCGGGCCCTGATCTGTCAGCAGAGAGCCCAATGTCAGGCTCAAACCCACAGACCACAAGATCATGACCTGTGCTGAAGCTGGCACCTAACTGACTGAACCACCAGGCACCCAAAAGCTCTAAATTTTTTAAAACATCTGTAGGAGGAGGGGGTGCAAGATGGCAGAATAGGAGGACCTTAAGCTCATCCTGTCCTACTTTTTACAGCTAGGTATCGCTCACATCTGAGTCAATAAACTAGAGGGCGATCTGAAGACTGGCAAGACAAACTCCACAGCCAAATACAGAGAAGAATTCAGCACAGGAGAGGTTAGGAAGGGCAGAAAGGCGGCCAAGAGCAAGGCGCACAGACAGAGGAAGCTGTGGTCACCGAGAAGGGAAAGCCCCAGGGAGTCTACATAGGAAAAACATATCCCCCTGACCTCTGGCCTTGAAAACCAGAGGGACTGAATTCCATGACTTTGTATAACTAGGGAACTTGGGAGTCTAGAGCGCTGAAGGTCAGGTGACTTAGCACTGGGCAGCCAGGAGCGCACAGGATAGCCAGGTCCCTGCCCTTAAAGAGACAAGGCCTGTAGAAGAGTCAGCACAGAAGTGACAGCTTCCTCAAAGGGAAGGAGATCTATTTATACAGACTTCAGAGCACACTGGGGAAGTTGTCTGAGAACAAAGGAACTGGCAGGGGCCACTTCCCCCCACCCCACAGCATAAACACACACACCTGCTGGGGGCAGTGCTGCAGAGACACTCACGAGGTAGCGCCAGCAGTGTGCTGTGCTAGGAGTTCTCCTGAGGACTCACCTACTCTAAGTCAACTGGCCTAGGCCCCGGGCTCAGGGCAAATTTTATTAACACTGTATGTATCCCACCCAATCACTGCCTCCACATGCTGAGGCCCTGTGGCCACCACACTTCGGCAGATCTGGCCAGGTCTAGCAGCTCAGTGCAGATTTTGCTAAAGTTGAATGTACCAAGCCACCATGCACGTACCAAGCCACCATGCACAAGACCCATGGGCTCCTTGTCACTACCTCTGCCGTGTATCCCGTGTCCGGCCACTAACACATGCCATGGCGCTGGCCACCGCCACGATATGGGGGATTTGGCCTAGGACCAATGACTCAGTGCAAATTTTTGTAACAGTGCTGCCGGGTCCCTGAACCCTCCTATGATCATGCCCTCTCAGAGCCGGCCTGCCTGGGTCTAACACCACAGAAAGCAAGCACAACCCACAAGAGGCAGAGAGTCAGTGCAGAAGTCTGACTGAAAGAGAAAGCACAACAGTAGGACACAAGCAACACACACAGAAGACTCCCCTGAAGTGTCACATTCTGGCGAACAGGGGACAATGCACTGCAGGGCACTACAGGACCTCTTCTTCATAAAACCACTACTTTTAACAGGAGATACAGCTGACTTTCCTAATACACAGAAACAGACACGGAAAGGTAGACAAAATGAAGAGACAGAGGAGTATGTCCCAAATTAAAGAATATGACAAAATCACAGCAGATCTAAGTCAAACAAATTAGTATGCCTGATACAGAATTTAGAATAATGATCATAAAGATACTCACTAAACTTGAGAAAAGAGTGGAAGATATTGGTGAGACCCTTAGCAAAGAGAAAAAAAAAATAATATCAGACATGAAGACTCAATAAATGAAATAAAAAATATAACAAATAGAATAAAAAGTAGGCTACAGGAAGCAAAGGAATGTATCAGTAACCTGGAGGACAGAGTAATGGAAAGCAAACAATATGAACAGATGAGATACCAATAAATACTGCATAATAAGAACTGACTTATAGAACTCAGTGACTCAATCAAGCATAGTAACATTCATGTTACAGCGATCCCAGAAGAGAGAGAAAGGTGGCAGAAAAGGTATCTGAAGAAAGCTTCCCAAATATGAGGAGGGAAACAGAGATCCAGATTCAGGAGGCACAGAGATCCCCAAAAAATTTAACCCAAGGGGTTCCACACAAAGACACAGAGTCATTAAAATGGGAAAAAAAAATTATGATGAAGAAAGAATTTTATAGGTTGCAAGAGAAAAGAAGACAGTTACATACAAAGAAATCCCATAAAGCTATTAGGGGTTTTTTCAGCAGAGAGAAACTCTGCAGGTCAGAAGGGAATGGCATGATATATTCAAAGTGCTCAAAGGAAAAAAAATCTGCAGACATGAGTACTCTATCCAGCAAGACTATCATTTGGAATTGAGGGAGAGATAAAGACTTTCTTACTAACAAAACCTAAAAAAGTTTAAGACCACTAAACCAGTCCTAAAAGAAGTATTAAAGGGGACTCTTTGAGTAGGAAGCAAAGACCATAAGTGAAAGTATAAAAAAGTAAGAAACATTAAAAGTAAATACTTCCAGGGGCGCCTGGGTGGCTCAATCGGTTAAGCCCCTAACTCTGGCTCAGGTCATGATCTTGTGGCTTTTGAGTTCAAGCCCCACGTTGGGCTATGAGCTGTCAGCCTGCTTCAGAGTCTCTGCCCCAAGCCGGCTCATGCTCTGTCCCTCTCCTCTCTCTCTCAAAAATAAACATTAGAAAAAAAAGTTTTTAAAAAAGTAAATGCTTCTGTAAAAACCAGTTAAAATATTCAGAAAATAAAAGGACGTAAAATCTGACACCCTATACCTAAAGCATGGGGGAAGTGGGAGTAAAGAGGAGTTTGAACTTCTGCAATCATCAACTTAATATAGACTAGTATATGCAGAAGAGGTTATACACAAACCTAATGGTAACCACAAAATAAGAACCACTAATAGATATGCAAAGAATGAAGAAAAAGGAATCCAAGTATATCACTGAAGAAAGTCAACAAACCATGAAAGAAAGGTTCAGAAAAAAGGTGCAAAAACAACCACAAAACAACAAAATGGCAAAAATACATATTGATTAATAATTACTTTGAATGTAAATGGATTAAACACTCCAATCAAAGCACACAGGCTGACAGAATGAATAAAAACAAGACTCATCTAAATGCTACCTATAAGAAACTCATTTCAGACAAAAAGACAATGGCAGATTAAAAGTGAGGGGAGGGGATGGAAAAACATTTATTAAGCACATGGATGTCAAAAGAAAGTCAGGGAAACCATACTTAGATGAGACAAAATATACTTTAAAACAAAATCTGTAACAAGAGACAAAAACCACTGTATAATAACAAAGGGTACAATCCAACAGGAGAAGAACAATTGTAAATATTTATGAACCCAATATGGAAGCACCCAATTATGTAAAACAATAACAAGGAACTAATCATAAGTAATACAATAATAGTAAAGTGACTTGAATTCCCCACTTACATCAATGGACAGATCATCCAAAGAGAAAATAAACAAAGAAACAGTGACTCTGAATGACACATTGGACCAGATGGATATAACAGCATTATCAGAACATTCCATCTTAAACATTTGCAGAAAACACATTCTTTTCAAACACACACAGAACATTCTCCAGAATAGATCACATATTAGGCCACAGAATAAGTCTTAACAAATAATAAAAATCCAAGTCATACCATGCATTTTCCTGACTACAACACTATGAAACTAGAAAGTAACTACAAGAAAAACTTTAGGAAGACCACAGATACATGGAGGTTAAATGACATGCTATGGGTCAACCAAGGAATCAAAGAAGAAATTTAAAAATTATGTGGAGGCAAATAAAAATGAAAATACAATGGTTCAAAAACTTTGGGATGCAGTAAAAGTGGTTCTAAGAGCAAAGTGTATAGCAACACAGGTTTACTTCAAGAAGCACAAAGAAACTCAAACAACCTAACTTCACACCTAAAGGAGTTAGAAAAAACATAAAACCCAAACCCAGCAAAAGAAGAAAATGCAGATTAGAACAGAAATAAATGACACACAAAAAATTAGGATGGATCAATGAAACTTGGAGATAGTTCTCTGAAAGGATCAACAAAATTGAAAAACCTATAGCAAGGTTCATAAAAAAAAAAAAAAAAAAAAAGGAAAGAGAGAAAGAGACGGGGATGAGAGGGACCCAAATAAACAAAATAACCAATAAAAGAGGAGACATAACAACCAAATCCACATAAATACAAATAACTGTTACAGAATATAGAATAGTATGAACACCTAAATGCCAAAAAGTTGGACAACTTATAAAAGAAATGGATAAATTCCTACAAACATATAACCTACCAAAACTATGGTGAAAGAAATGGAAAATTTGAACAGACCAATTACCTGCAATGAAATCAGTCATCAAAAAACTCAAAAAACAGGAGTGTCTGGGTGGTTCAGTCAGTTAAATGTCTGACTTTGGCTTAGGTCATTTACTCACAGTTTGTGAGTTCGAGCCCCACATCGGACTCTGCTAACAGCTCAGAGTCTGGAGCTTCGGATTCTGTTTCTCCCTCTCTCTCTGCCCCTTCCCCACTGTGACTCTCTCTCTCTTTCTCTCTCAAAAATAAACATTAAAAAAATTTTTTTAAACTCTGAAAAAACAAAAGTCCAGGACCAGACAGTTTCACAGGAATGTTACAAAACATTTAATAAATGTTAACACCTATTCTTCTCAGACTATTCCAAAAAATACAAGAAGGAAAACTTTCAAATTCATTCTTTGAGGCCAGTTTCATCCAGATACCAAAACCAAGTAAAGAAACCACAAAAGAGAGAGAGAGAGAGAGAGAGAGAGAGAGAGAGAGAGAGAACTACAGGCCAATATTCCTCATGAATATAGATGCAAAAAACTCAACAAAATATTAGCAAGCCAAATCCACAATACATTAAAAAAACATACCACGATCAAGTGGGATTTATTCCAGGGATGCAAGGGTGACCCAATATTTGCAAAACAATGAACATGATAAGTTATATCATTAAGAGAAAGGATAAAAACTATACGATCCTTTTTAACAGATGCAGAAAAAGCATCCGACAAAGTACCATATCCATTCATGATAAAAACCCTCTGCAAAACAGGTCAAGAGGGGAACATACCTCACATAATAAAGGGCTTCTATGAAAAACTCACAGCCAACATCATACTCTTATCATGAAAAATTGAAAACTTTTCCCTTAAGGTGAGCAAGACAAGCATGTCCACTCCCACTTTAATTCAACATAGTACTGGCAGTCCTAGCCACAGCAATCAGATAAGAAAAAGAAATAAAAGGGATCCAAATTGGTAAGAAGTAAAATTTTTCACTATTTCCATATGACACAGTACTATATATAGAAAACTTGAGTCTACCAAAAAACTTTTAAAACTGAATAATGAATTCAGTAAAGTTGCAGGATACAAAATCAGTGTGTGGAAATTTGTTGCATTCCTATATACTGACAACAAAGCAGCAGAAAGTGAAATTAAAAAAACATTCCCATTTACAACTGCACCAAAAATAATAAAATACCTTGGAATAAATTTAACCAAAGAGGTGAAAGACCTGTACTCTGAAAACAATAAAACACTAATGAAAGAAATTCAAGACAACACAAAGGTATGGAAAGACGTTCCATGCTCAGGGATTAGGAGAATATTGGTAAAATGTCCATACTACCTCAAGCAATCTACAGATTTAATGTAATCCCTATCAAAAAATATCAACAGCATTTTTCACAGCACTAAAATAAACAATCCTAAAATTTGTATGAAACCACAAAAAAGGATGTAAAATAGCCAAAGAAATCTTGAAGAACAACAACAAAACAGGATATCTCATAATTCCAGATTTCAAGTTATATTACAAAGCAGTAGTAATTAAAACAATATGGTACTGGCAACAAAACAAAACAAAAAAACCAGACACAGAGCTCAGTGGAATAGAACAGAAAACGAAGAAATAAACCCACAATATGAGATCAAATAATCTTTGACAAAGGAGGAATGAATATCCAGTGGAGAAAAAGACAGTCTCTTCAACAAACAGTGCTGGGAAAGCTAAACAGATACAAACAAAAGAATGAAACTGGACCACTTTCTTAAACTATACACAAAACTAAACTCACAATGGACTAAAGACCTAAATGTGAGACTTGAAACCATAAAAACCTTTGAAAAGAGCACAGAAAGTAATCTCTCTGGCATCAGCCATAGCAACATTTTTCTAAGTGTATCTCCTGAGGCATGGGAAATAAAAGCAAAAATAAATTATTGGGAACTACATAAAAATATGCACAGTGAAGGAAATGATCAGCAAAACTAAAAGGCAACCTACCGAATGGGAGAAGATATATGCAAATGATATTTCCAATAAAAGGCTAGTACCCCAAATAGATAAATTGATACAACCCAACACCCAAAAAACACAAAATCCAATTAAAACATGGGCAGAAAATGTGAAGAGACACACCTGCAAAGAAGACATAGAGATATCCAACACACACATGATGCTCAACATCACTCATCATCAAGGAAACACAAATCAAAACCACAATGACGTATCACCTCACACCTACCAGAATGGATAAAATCAAAAACACAAGAAACAAACAAAACAAAACAAAACAAAACACAAAAACACAAGAAACAAGTACTGATGGGAATATGGAGAAAAAGGAACCTTCTTTTACTGTTGGTGAGTATGCAAACTGGTGCAGCCACTCTGGAAAACAGTGGAGCTTTTTCAAAAAGTTAAAAATAGAACTATCCTAGGACCCAGGAATCACATTACTGGGTACTTACCCCCAATATACAAAAACCCTAATTCAAAGGGATATATGCACCCCTATGTTTACTGAAGCATAATTTACAACAGCCAAGATATGGAAGCAGCCCAAGTGTCCATCGATAAATGAATGCATAAAGACGACATAGGATATATATACACAGAATATCATTAAGCCATAAAAAAGAATAAAATCTTGACATTTGCAACAATATGAGCTAAAAGTGTAATGCTAAGCAAAATAAGTCAGAGAAAGACAAATACCATAGGATCTCACATGTGGAATTAAAGAAACAAAATAGGAAAAAAAGAAAAAGGAAAAAAGAGAAATCAAGAAACAGACTCTTTAACTACAGAGAACTGATAGTTAACAGAGTAGGGAGGGGAAATAGGGCATGAGGACTGAAGAGTACATTTACTGTAATGAAAAAAATAAAATGATAAAAAAGAAAATAGATATATGCACCCCCAAATTCACTGTAGCATTAGTAATGGTGAAGATAATGGAAGCAAGCTAAGTATTCACCAATAGATAAATGAAGATCTGACATATAGATATACACACACACACACACACACACACACACACACACAATCTAAACACACATACATACTCTCACATTGGAAAAGTCACAAAGAAGTCACAAAGAAGAATGAGATTCTGCCATCCGAAAAACAGACGGACTTAAAGGGACTCATGCTAAATGAAATAAGTCATACCAAGAAAGCCAAGTACCATATGATTTCACTAAGTGCAGTCTAAATCAAACGAAAAGCAGAGGCAGACCTGTAAATAGAGAACTGATGGTTGCCAAAGAGAAGGGAAGCAGGGGGATGGGCAAATGGGTAAAAGGGAGTGGGAAGCTTCTAGTTATGGAATGAATAAGAGCTGGGGATGGAAAGTACAGCACAGGAATACAGCTGATGGCATTGTTACAGTGTTATACAGTACTGGACGCAGTTACACTAGTGGTGAGCATAACAACGTAAAGAGTTGTCACAGAGACAAATCTTTTTCTTTAAAATTTATTTATTTATTTATTCTAAGAGAGAGAGAGAGAGAAGGGGCGGGGCAGAGAGAGAGTCCCAAGCAGGACCCACAATGCCTGCACAGAGCCTGATGCAGGGCTCAAACTCGCAAAACACGAAGTCATGACTTGAACTGAAAACAAGAGTTGGACGCCTAACAGTCTGTGCCACCCAAGTGCCCCTGCAGAGACAAATCTTATGGACACTTCGCTATGTATTAAATAAGCCAGTCACAAAAAGACCAATACTGTAAGATTCTTTCCACTTACATGAGTTTATCTAGAGTAGTCAAATATATAGGAAGAGAAGGTAGAGAATGGTAGTTTCCAGAGGTGGGGCAGAGGGAAAAACACAGAATTAGTATTTAATGGGTAGAGCTTGGGTTTTGCAAGATTAAAAAGTTCTGAAGACTGCTAACAGTACTTAATACTACTTAAATGTACACTCAGAAATGGTTAATATGGTAAATGTTTTTATATATATATAAAATATATATATACATGCGGATACACACACACACACACACACACATATATTTTACTGCAATCAAAAAAAAAGGTTGCCTTGAAAACTGCCCACCTAATCTGGATCCTTGCTTCAGGGATACAAACTGGGGTTGTGAGAAAAGAATTATCATCAGATCTGTGATACAACAGAGGAAGCCTAATAATGTTCTAGAGAAATGGTTCTCAATATAATGCATTTCAAAATCTCTATGAAGGTTTTGAAAAAGATTTCTACTTCTGGTATTACGGACATGATCACCTCCATCTCAAATTTCAAAACAAAATGTTTTATCAGAGATAAAGAAAGGTACTTTATAAGAATAAAAAAGTTGATCTGTCAGAGAAACACAACAATCATAAATGTGTATATGATAAATACAGAGTTTCCAAATACATAACACAAAAATACAGACACCCAGGTGATACCACATATTTGCTGAGTCTTAATTTCCAGAGCAGACAGAGCTAGGGCATTGTTATTTACAAACAAAACAAAACAAAAAAATTACATGGGGGATTCAAATGTGCATGACTGGTCAAGAACCAAAGTTTTTGACATCTTATAATTAAAAACTAAAATCAAAACTTAGGTAAATACTACTACTACTGTGGACTGGATTAACAAAATCCTTTCTTCTGCATGAAAATTTGACCTCTGATTAACTTTCTAGTTCTTTTCTTCTAGAAACCAGAGATCACAAATATGTCAATTATGTTGCTAGGCAAAGTATCTTTTTAATATACTTATTCTGAGAGAGAGCATGCACGCATGAGCATGTAGGAGTATGGGAGAGACAGAGAGAGGGAGAGAGAGAATCCCAAGCAGGCTCCAGGCTGTCAGCACAGACCTCAACAGAGGTCTCGATCCCATAAACCACGGAATCATAACCTGAGCCAAAATCAAGAGTCAGAAACTCAACCAAATGAGCCCCCCAGGAGCCCGGGCAACATATCTTATAGAAAAAAGTTATTTGTGATTTTGGTAAGGTATACCTGAATTGGGAAGAGCTATACATGAATTGTTAATACTTGATGGAGATACACAACCTTAGGCTTCCCTGAGTGGGATACAGCATGTCCTTTGTAGTAAATCTGGAAGAGAGCCCACGGAGCTTTAACAAGAGGTATCTGTTCCTAAGGGGCAGGAGGCTTTAAGCCACGGTGGCTCCTATGAACCCTGTTGCCTTAAACTGTACTGTCACTTTTAAGTGGCCAAAGAAGATGGTTCCCAGATAGCTATGTGGACTGCATCAAGGACTCCTGCAGAAAGAAACACCTGCTGCTGGCGTGCTGGGAAGCTGTGGCCCCTGTCCTAGACTGTTCTGAGTAGACCAGGGTGAAGATAGTCCTGTGAGTCTGACTGTTGAGTTGAACCTAAGAAAACTCTTTGGTGGGTGTTGCAACTACCTTATCTTTACATTGTGGTTTTGACATCAGTGCTTCCATGCCTTACTCAAGATCTCTAGGTTGACTTCTTAAAATATATTCCAGTGACGTTTTTCCTAATGGGGGTTGGGGTGAGGAGGAATCCATTCTAACCTCCCAGTGATCTTGTGTATCCAGAATAGTACAATATTCTTTCTGTGGTGGTAGTTTTGCCTGCATCAATATGAGCCATAATTCCAATATTACGGATTCTGTTTGAAAGGTGGAGAGAAAAAAAAAAGCATGTATTACAAGATGGACATTACTAAAACTGTAAAACCAAAACATGTACTCTATATGCTGTGCAAATTTCAAAGCTAGTTAGTATTTCAGTAGTTTATATAATGGTGTAAAAATGAGAAAACCAGAAAACATATCCCTACCACATTATTCTGACAAAACCGCTAAGTAACAACAAGCTAACTACAAACTTGTGAATCTTATTTTTATTTCTATGAAAAGTGTGCTGTTGCTACATTAAAAATATTTAGCATTGAATTGGAAGAAAAATAGCTTTACAGATACATACCAACATCTATTTATAATAAGCTAGGGCAGAAAGCTAAATTAATGTTAAATTAAGCCCATGACATAAACCGTTACCTTTTCACAGCAGTGTATGGAAAAGACAGTATCAATGATAGTACTTACTTGGCTATGGGAGGACTGATGACAGAATGAAGGGATTTGATATCATTTCCTATTAAACCTAATGGAAAGAGTTAAAACTGAAAAGTGTAAGAAATTGTCCTTTTTAGGGCTTGCCGAGATAGCTCAGTTGGGAGAGCGTTAGACTGAAGAAATTGTCCTTTAATTGACAAATGAAAGAAGTTAAAATAATTTTAAGCAAATATAATAATTCCAAGTATAGTAAAATCCAAGCTAAATTAAACTTTCATTTACCTCAAAGTTATTATCACTAAAGAAAAGGCAATAGATGTTAAGTTTTCAAACACAAATTTCTAAACCACATTCTTAGAAAAATATAAATTTACTCCAATCTTCCCCACTTCTTTAAAATGTTTATTTATTTTTGACAGAGCATAAGCAGGGGAGGGGCACAGAGTGGGGGATAGAGAATCAAAGAGGGCTCTGTGCTGACAGCAGAGAGCTCAAGGTGGGGTTCGAACTCATGAACCTCGAGATCATGACCTGAGGCAACTGACTGAGCTACCCAGATGCCCCTCCCCAGCTTTGCCACTTTCTACAATAGACCAAAAATATATGTAACTATAGAAGTAGAATGTTCAGAGCAATAATCTTAAGACAATAGCTCCTGAACCAAAGAAAAATAAAACACACAGCCCTGTAAACCTGCATTGTCAAGGCCTAAAGAGTTAAGAGTGATCCTAATATCAGATGACAATGAATTTTTGTACAATCTGAAACTCGTCTTCCCTCAGTACTCCCAAGCACCTAATACCTTTAAAGATGCCCTGGGAAGTATCACTGAATTGGAGCTATAACAATCTAATACTTGTAAAAGGACAAGTAGTATTTCTGGAATACAAAAAACCTCTAATAATTTACTCCATACTTATGTATTTTATTAATAATTTTAAAGCAAAAATGCAGTTACATTTATAAATTTATTCTATACCTTCCTATTTAAATCAGTTTTGCAAAATTTCTATAAAAAATTAAGAACAGTGCTATTATATTTTGAAAACCTCATGCCAGTTTGAAGACCAAAAGATGGCCTGTATGGCTACAGATAAATTTGCATGAGCAAAATATAGAAACGTGGATACAGGCCAATACTGCAGACCTTTACATTCACATGCCCTTAATAGTCCCACAATCAGTATTTTTACTCCATTACTCTCAAATGACAAAGATGGAAATGTAAACAGCAACAGAAAGCAGCTAGTTTCATTGAGTCTCCCATATGCTAGCTTACTTCAAACACAAAAGAACACTCAGAATTTGTTTCTCAGGCTTTCAGCTTTCAACAGCCCTACTACCCTAACGTAACCTATCCCAGATAAGTAGTTCAACTACTCTTAAGAACTTTTAAATAAATTATTTGGGCAAACCTCTAATGACAGAAACTACTTATGCATAAAAACAAGAAAAGGACTAGAAAATCAGTATTTTATAACAAGAGCACTCTACAAACAGACAACTCGCTAAACTTCTGAACCAGCGACTAAAGCCCCCAACTTTCAGTTTAGCTCATTTGGATAGGCAGCATGTAAGGAGCACAGGCCTCTTGGAACTCCCCCCCGCCCCCCGACCCCGACATGCATCAGAATACTCCTGACTCCCAAAAGTCTCAAGGAAATAGCCAAGAAGTAAAAAGGAGGCACTATTTTTAAAATGGAATATTGACAACAAGAATGAGAGAAAGCAAACAAGCACTTTAAGTAAAATAAGAATCATCACAGTTTGTACCTGGTGGAGAACTGTAGTTTCTTCCTAGAGACACATATGGCTTTAGTGTTTGTAAACTTGCTCTCATTTTAGAGCAACATATATCCTAGTGAGGAGAAAAAGAACCCTGACATTAATAGAGTACTTCTAACATCATAACTATGCTTTGTCAGAAAACAAAATACTTTAAATCTCCTTCAAGTACTCTGAATTTATTAACTCTAGTTCCTTTAAAAAGTGACAACCCAAAATTCTACTGCGGGAAAGAACAAAAATAAAACTAATACTGACTTGCTGTTTTGAGCTGATCTTAGATGATGGTTCTCTAAGATCTGCAGCATTAACATCACAAGGAACACAATTCTCCAGACCTACTCCAGACAAGAAAGTAACAACTCTGGGGACAGAGGCAAACAATCTGGGAATTTTTATTTAACTGAAGTATAAGGAACACAGAGTTGTATTAGTTTCAGGTGTACTGAACAATCAGCGTTTCTACAAGCCCTCCAGGTGATTCTGAGAGCTACAATTTGAGAACCACGGGCCTGAAGCATCCAGAGAGCCAGACAAGTTCTAAGGTCTCTTACCCTGGCTACTTGATTCTCCTATACAGTTGCTAAGAGCTGGTGGGGGTCAAGAACTCTAAAACTATGAGCTGTTTGGGGGATTTATAAAAGGGGCTACACATTAGAATCATCTGGAAAACTTTAAAAACATTTGGCGGGGGAAGGGGGGTAGGTGGGAGAACTAGGGACTGGCATTTTTAAAAGTTTCTGGAGTATCTTCTCCCAGTGTTTCCACACAGAGGCTGAATATTCCCCATCCCAATTTATCCTCAAATCACTAGATATGCATTTAATGGCTGCTCATACATTTGGAATTGTTACAGTTAGTGTAATAATTTGAGGTTGTCACAATCTGCCTCTTAATGCTATCTTGGAATGCATGCCTATGTCTTCTATATCACTTCTGCATTAGTTACCAAGTTTTTGGCAACAAAACGCTATTATCCCAAGAAAATATTTCAAGAGTAGTAGAGACTGAAAGGTATTTAAATCTCCACGGCATACTGACGTGCGTAAGCAGTAGTTACCTGTCACAGGCATGTAGTCTGAAAGCACCAGCAATGAACACACCAAAGGAAACCTGTGTAACTCTTTAGGACACAAATGACCTCAAAATGGAATACACACTATATAAAAGGCTGCACAGTGAATTTTCAGGTAGCAAAATGAATTTACAGACCTAGTGATAAGGCCTGCTGTATCTTGGTTACAGTTTCTCCCACACTCCCTGTTAAGAAAAACTGTGGAAGATAAAGATATACTAGTCAAAGAGTATAGTAGGCGTTTTGGGAAGTAAAGTAACTGAACTTGCTGAAGTACATTTAATTTTACAAGAAAAACTTACATTAATGTGCAGGATGTGTATTTTCTTGTGATTCACTGTAAGTTTTCTCAAGTTGGACAACATGTTGATCCTCTCAACCGTTATGTTATTCTCTGAAAAAGAAACAAAAAATTTTAAAACTAAGTTTGTGTATTACATGTCACTGAGACATATGTAAAGCATATGCAACATATATGGCAACAATGTATTCATAGAAAAAACAGGTACAATACTTTCAGCTATCAAAAACTCCAGGCCTCATTCAGAAAATGAAAATCCTAACAAAAATGAGAAATATGGTTCTGAAGCTAAAATATTCATTTTTTCAACATGTTTTAATTCTTCAAGATATGAACATACCATAAAAAGGTTGATTTATAAGAATATATCAACTAAAATGCATTTATGTCTTCTGTAAAGTTTAGTATGAGAAGATAAGCTTCTACATGTTAATTTGTTTCTCACTGGTAGCGTAACTTACTCTGATTTTATTCATTCATACCATAAATATGTAAAAAATACACAAGAGCAAGTCATCTTCTGTGACTATAAAAACTAAGCATCTTTATTCTTTTTAAAATTTAAATCCAAGTTAGTTAATATATAGTGTAATAATGGTTTCAGGAGTAGAATTTAGTGACTCATCACTTACATATTATCACCCAATGCTCATCCCAACAAGTGCCTTCCTTTATGCCCATCACCCATTTAGCCCACCCGCCACCCACCACCTGGCCAGCAACCCTCAGTTTGTTCTCTGTATTTAAGAGTCTCTTACAGTTTGTCTCCCTCTCTTTTTATATTATTTTTGCTTCCCTTCCTCTTTGGTCATCTATTTGGTTTCTTAAATCCCACATATGAATGAAATCACACATATGTCTTTCTCTGACTTATTTCATTTAGCATTATTATACTCTAGTTCCATCCACATTTTTGCAAATGGCAAGATTTCATTATTTTGATCATTAAGTAACATTCCATTGAATATATATACTGCATCTTCTTTATCCATTCACCAGGCGATGGGACATCTGTGCTCTCTCCATACTTTGTCTACTGTTAATAGCGCTGCTATAAACACTGGGGTGCATGTGCCCCTTCAAAACAGCACTCCTGTATCCCTTGGATAAATACCTAGCAGTGCAATTGCTGGGTCAAGGGCAGTTCTATTTTTAGGTTTTTGAGGAACCTTCATTCTGTTTCCCAGCGTGGCTGAACCCGTTTTTGCAGTCCCACCTTTTAGCAGTGCAAAAAAAGGGTTCCTCTTTCTCAACACCCTCGCCAACACTGTTGTTGCCAGAGTTGTTAATGTTAGCCATTCTGACAGGTGTGAGGTGGTATCTCACTGTGGTTTTGGTTTATATTTCTCTGATGATATGTGACGTTGAGCATTTTTTCATGTGTAGATTGGCCATATGGATGTCTTCTTTGGAAAAGTGTGTATTCATGTCTTTTGCTCATTTCTTCACTGGACTGTTTTTTTGGATGTTGAATTTGAGAAGTTCTTTATAGATTTGATACTAACCCTTTAACTGACATGTCATTTGAAAATATCTTCTCCCATGCCGCCAGTTGCCTTTTAGTTTTGCTGATTATTTCCTTTGCTGTACATAAGTTTTTATATCTTGATGAGGTCCCAGAAGTTCATTTTTGCTTTTGTTTCCCTTGCCTACAGAGGCCTGTCAAGTAAGAATTGTTGCGGCTGAGATCAAAGAAGTTGTTGCCTGTCTTCTCCTTTAGTATTTTGATGGCCTCCTGTCTTATGTTTAGGTCTTTCATCCATTTTGAGTTTATTTTTGTGTATGGTATAAGAAAAGTGGTCCAAGTTCATTCTTCTGCATTGTGCAGTTTTCCCAACACCATTTTTTTAATGTTTATTTTTGAGAAAGAGACAGAGGGTCAACAGGGAAGGGACAGAGAGAGAGGGAGACACAGAATCCAAAGCAGGCTCCAGACTCTGAACTGTCAGCACAGGGGCTGATGTGGAGTTCGAACTCACAAACTGCAAGATCATGACATGACCCGAAGCTGGACGCTTAACCGACTGAGCCACCCAGGCGCCCCTCACCTAGTATTCTTAACATGGTTTATAATTCTAGTCCAGATATCTTAGTTATATCTGTGTTTATTGTATCCCTGTCATTCCTTCCTCTTCTTTCTTTTACGGTAAATTCCTTCATTTTGTCATTTTGGAGGAAGAAAAAAATTAACAAAATTAAAATTAAAAATTAAAAACAAAACAAAAAACCAAATAAAGGACGCTAGATCCTAGGTGTGTTTCAGTCTGCTTGTTGAAAAGCTTGACAGAATACAGATAAAAGGGAAAGAAAAAAAGGGAAGAAAAATTTTAAAAATTATATAATAAAATAGAATAAAATAAAAAAGAAATAGAACTACAATTTTTTAAAATAAAAAACAAACTAAAGAAATAAAGGCAAAATGTTCTCTTTCTGTATCCATGAAAGAAAAAGAAAAAAGAAAACAATTTAAGCAAAAACAGAAGCAAAGAAAATGAACAAATAAATGAACCAGCAAACAGAATGAAACCTGAATGAAGTTACATCCAGTTTCCCCTAGAAATGAAACTATGATGCACTCTACGTTCCACACACCAAGCAGGTGGAGTGACTTGTGCTGATTGATCTAGGAAATAAGCTTCATTGGGCACAGTTGGGCGAGACTCTGTTCTCCACTTGGTGGCGCTGCCTAGCTTACTGGGGTGGATCAGCTTGCATGAGTGCATGTGCACAAGTGGTATGAATAACTTCACCCAGCTCCCCTCTCTGTCACAGGACATTCACACTTTCACCAAACCGGGATCAAGCACCCCTTCTCCGCCTCAGGCCTCTGTCCACTCCCTGCCTTTACTGTATCTGTGTGTAAGCTGTCTGCCTTCCAGGGGCCACCTCCTTCTGTTTTATCTTAGATGGGGTTATGTTTCAAAACCCCACACTTGAGAGATCCCTGCAGCACGGACCAGCACCAACTCTCCGGGGAAGGATCTCACTGAGCAATGGCCGGGTGCTGGCCTGCCCCAGAAAACATTCATGTGACAGTTTCAGAAATTATGGCAAACCATAACACACAGCTGGCACCAGGTTTTACTGCACTCTGGCATCTTTGTCCCAATACCAGCAAATGTGTCTGCTCTCCAGGGTCTGCTGGGACCTTGGCCCAGGAGAGGCCATGTGGTCTCTATCAAATACACTCCAAGCAGGGGAACTGCTTCTCCCCATGTGACATAGGGACCCCTCAGACCCCAGTGCCTGCTCCTAGGGATTCCTCACCAGAGCACCACCAGGCACTCTGAAACCTCAGCCTCTGCTCTCCACTGTTAACAGAATCCTGGTGGTACTGAAACCCTTTCCTTTCTCCCTGTCAATGGTTTTGGGGACTAGAGTCTTGTTCAGTCCCAAGTGTTTTCACTCTTTCTCTCCAGCTACTTTCAGAGGGAGTGCTTTTCTTGCACAATCCTGATGCACTGCACTTTCCCCTTTCATTTTTAAAGTAAAGAGACTTTTTTCCTTGCTAAAGGAAAAAAAGCTCAGGTAAAGGTAACTTTAAATTTATGTCAACTGGACTGATAAAACACTTACCAATTCCCTTGTTCATCTACATTTATTGGAGCAACATAGGAGTTGGTTATTAGAAATAGAGAAAATAAGTAACACATGATCCCCAACCTCAAGAAAAATGTTACCTTCTGTCTCCTGCATATCACAATAGTAAATATTTCACTTATGACACTTTTTTACAAAGGTCTTACTATACCTGTTCTTGTTTAACATCAATAAGCTTGACTTTTTAACCATACACAATCGTTTTACAAAGCAGTTTTCACAACCTCCTGACGTCTCTTATAATTTCATCTCTATCAATAAATTCTACTTTAAGTTTCAGCCATATCAGAAGTGTACATTTATATGCTTCTAACTGCCAACATGCAAAGAATAGAATTCTACTAGATACTTTCGGTAGATAAAAAGAAGTAATGATATCCAATTAGGCTACCACAAGCTATAAGGAAGTAAATTTTTCTAAAAGAGTTTTGCTGGGGCGCCTGGGTGGCTCAGTTGGTTAAGCCTCCGACTTCGGCTCAGGTCAGATCTCACGTTCATGGGTTCGAGGCCCGCGTCAGGCTCTGTGCTGACAGCCAACTCAGAGCCTGGAGCCTGCTTCCAGTTCTGTGTCTCCTTCTCCCTCTGCCCCTCCCCCTCTCATGCTCTGTCTCTGTCTGTATCCAAAATAAAACATTAAAAAAATTAAAAAAAAAAAAATAAAAGTTTTGCTGACCCTCATGTGCTTAAACAACCAGTTTTGGCCTGCAATCACAGCTGAAAGTAAGAACAAATGATAAACAACATAGCGAACCACTTTGCCTCCTCTATTTTACACAAATCAAAATGTGACAATTGCTTAACCTTTAGAACTTCATTTATTTTCTGTTCCTGATTCAGAAGGCAGAGTACACAAGCGGCCTTGAGAATCATAAATGAAAAAACATACTGATGATCTCACAACTGAAACCTACTAAAAGTTTCCATAAGCTGAAAGAACAGGAAACAATAACGATAAATTTTGCAATGTTAAGCAAAAAATAACCAACAAAAAAGAGTTCATCTTGTATGATTCCAATTATGTAAAATATAATATGGGCAAAACTAATCTATTCTGCTACAAGTCAGGATAGTTTTTCTACTTGGGAGTGGCAGTGACTGGAAAGGCATGAGGAGGGCAGGTTAATACAATTTCTTGATTCGGGTGTGAGTTACAGAGTGTGGTCAGAGTGTGAAAACTCATTGAAGCATATATCTACAGTATGCATTTTTCTGTATGTTACACTTCAAGAAAAGTCATCTTAAAACTTTCCATAAACTTCTAATTATAACAGAAATTTGAAGTGAACCCTTCCCTGGAGATGCAAAGAACCCACTAGTTTATGGGACTTGCCAGAGTCCCAAGTCTTCTGTGGTCTTTGATATTTCACTGAAAATCTCTGAGCCTATCTTTCCATCTATAACACTATGGGATCAATAAGAGAAGTTTCATTTATTCAACAAGAATTTACTGTTGTGGTGTCTATCACTGCCTTCTAAGTAAAGTGATTAAAGTTATTTACGAAAGACATCCTTGGGCTCATATTGTCTATCTTATTCACTGGAAATAGAGAATAAAAGGAATAAGTAAAATACACAGCACCTCCTTTGGTAATACATGCTATAGAGAATTAAGCAAAAAAGAGGAATTGGGCAGTAACTGTAAGCAAAGTCACTTAAGCAAGTGCCACTTAAACATTTAAGCAAAGAACTCAAGTAGATACGCGAAGCATACCTGGGGGAGCGTATTCTAGAAAAAGAGATTACGTTAATGTACTACACCTGAAAATACACAAATTTAAATTAGAATGAGGGTTTAAAAACACACACACACACACACCAGAAGATGTAGCCATGAAAAACTGCCTCAAATACAAGCACTGAGACTTAGCGAGGAGGATGAGGGCCTTCGGGGGGCCCTTTCGTCCTCTTCTGCGGCTGGCTGTTGTATCCCAGAAGGGGGCCGGGTGGCCGGCGTGGGGCAGGGTCATAGAGGTGCGAGAGTCACACCGCGCGGTCCGGGACCCACCTGGCACTAGGGCGCACACCGGACGCCGGCTTCTTCCCGCCGGGTGCTGAAAGCCGCAGGGGCAGGCTGCGCCAAAATCCGCAAAGTCCTCACGTCACGACACACCACTACGGCGAGAGCCCCGGTACCACCAGAAAGGAACTTAACAGCTTTCTCCCGCACCTCCGCCGGCGGCCGCCCTTCACCATTTCCGGCGGTGCACCACCCAAAGGCCGCCTGCCGGCAACTTCCGCCTTTGGAGCTACACATCAAACACCCAGGCTCGGAACTGATGTTTCGCGCTTTCTCCGGAGTCGGTCGTTTTACAACTGCCTCTTTCCCGTCGCGAGTTGCGCGGCTTGAGCTCGTGGGTCTGTGAGACCCGAAAATTGAGAGCTTGCTCGCGACCCGGCAGCTGCAGCCGGCGGCTCTGCGGCCGTCACCATGGTGAGGAGATAGTTTCGGGCGCTTGGATCGTAGGGCGTCAGAGTTGATGGAGGGCGGAGGCGCTGGGGCGGGAGGTGAGGGGTGGTAGGCGGAAGGGAGGTACTGCTAAAGGGAAGGGTGGCCTCAGTTGAGTGGGGAAAAACGTCGTTTGGGGGACACACAGGGTATTTGCCAAAGCACAAGCTTTGGAGCAAGACTGGTTTCACTCTGTTAAATTCCCGGCGTCGCCACGTGTTGTGTGTGGTCAGTGCCAGAGCCTAGCGATAACCCTGTCCTGTAGACAGGCACTAATCCCGCTGCCACCTCGTTTTATTGCTGAGGAAATGGAGCCGGGCTCACAGCACAGATCTGTCACATCCGTCCTCTTTCTACGGAGTGTTTAGTGTTTCTCTGCAAAGTGGTATTCCCATGTACCTTTCTCTTGGTTGCCGCAACGTTTCTGAGATGGCAGTTGAAAACACCGCACCTGGTGCGTAATACCTGGTTGACGGTTATTCGGCATTATTCTCTGTGCTGTAGGTGACCGCGTCCTCATTGTAGTTTTGCAGTCTTAAGATACAAATGGACTGTGGCCACATGTTGGAAAGTGGCCGTGTAAAATAAAACGGGCACTTAAAAAGCAAAAGGGGATCCGATGCGTCGCTGGTGAAATGCAACATAGTACAACCACTCTTGAAAGCAGTTTGGCTTTTGACCACACGAAAGACCTATTTGCGCGTGTCAGTTCGCTAAAAATGAAACAACCCAAATACCCACCAGCTGGTCAGTATATCCGTACATGGAATTCAAAGCAGTAACAAGGATTGAAGTACTGATAAATACAACAACGTGGGGATTCTTAAAAGCCTTAATTGAAAAGCTAGATGGCAAAAGGTACATACTGTAAGTGTGTAAGTTTCTACCTTCTGCAAAAGGAAGAATTAGAGTAATATATGCCACACAGATTGGAGGTGTAAAAAAGGATTGCTTTCAAACATACACAAGGGAATTTTCTGAGGTAATGGAAATATTTTCTTACTTGGTTTGATTGTGGTGGTTACAAAACTGTAATTTGTCACAACTGTACACCTGCACCTAAAAAGAGCACATATCATTATATGTAAATTGTATTTCAGTAAAACTGGCTTACAAATTTCTTTAATTGAAAGTATGGATAGTGATATTACTGAAAAACGGGATTGCTCATGTTCAAAAAAGAGAGATCCTGGAATCGGGTCATCCTTTCTGTGGTCCTGTGGACTTTGGACAGTTCCCTCCAATGAACAGGAACTTTACCTGAGATTATTACAGATGTGAATCCTGATGCCTGATGTCATCCAGGATCAAAAAATTTTTAACTCATGTCACTAGGCTTAATAGCACAAGAGTTACTGAGGCAAGTGAACATTTGGATGACGTAAGGCCTTCTATGCTTCATATGGTCCTCAGAAAGTTTCTTAACATAATCTGTCAATAATTTTTAAATTAATGTTTCTTGCATTGTTACAGCCACAAAACGAATATATTGAGTTACACCGGAAGCGCTATGGCTATCGTTTGGATTACCACGAGAAAAAGAGAAAGAAGGAAGGTCGAGAGGCTCATGAACGTTCAAAGAAGGCAAAAAAGATGATTGGTCTCAAAGCTAAGCTCTACCATAAACAGCGCCATGCTGAGAAAATACAAATGAAAAAGACGTAAGTGATCATTTCTTTGTTGTGGTGAGTTAACATCTTTTTAGTGATAGTTTTTAAAACTGATAATCTTGAATCTTTTTCCTTCTTGACAGTATCAAGATGCATGAAAAGAGAAATACCAAGCAAAAGAATGATGAAAAGACTCCACAAGGAGCAGTCCCTGCATATCTCCTGGACAGGGAGGGACAGTCCCGAGCTAAAGTACTCTCCAATATGATTAAACAAAAACGAAAAGAGAAAGCAGTAAGTAATGAAAATTGAAATATTTTTTTGTTCAGGAGAGAATTACTTATTTTTAATCTTAGTTTTTTTTTCCTTTGGTTTAATTGGAAATATGAAGTCTAGCTACAATTCCCCTTATTTAGATATCAAAGTCTTTGTAGATTGCATTTTGTATTAAATATTTAATAAAATTTCCTCATCACCAGAACATGTTAGTGTTTAACAACTTTAAAAATATGTAGTAGAATACCACACATCCTTAGTGTAGAAAAAGTACTTAGAGAGTTAGTGAGCAGTGCCTCTCAGATTGAATATTTTAACAGCTTCCTATATGATACCTCCTAGTGTTGTGCTCCTGTGGACAAAGAGACAACTGTTGTTTTGGCTGCCCTGCTGTCCTAAAATTTGTTCAAAGGTAGAATAGTAGAAAACCCTCAAGCTGATTTGACTTAAATAAAAATTCAGCATTTTAAAATTTATTACTGGATTGGGCTTGTGTCAAATTAGGTTAAATCCTGCTAAAAACAGGAAAAGGTATAGGTGCTGTTTTTGAATACCTGTGGGTAAATTGACAGAAATCTATGTAGCAACCAAGTATGTGGTATCTATATTTAAAGAACTTTCGCTCTCCAAATTTGATTTTAAAAACTGCACTGCTTGTTTTTTGGTGTTTTAAGTCAAAATCTTTTTTTTTTTTTTTTTAGTATTTTTAAAAAAATACTACTTATTTTTTTAACGTTTATTTATTTTGACAGAGAGCAGGGAGGGGCAGAGAGAGAATCCCAAGCATGGCTCCTCACTGTCAACGCAGACCCTGATGTGGGGCTTGATCTCATGACCTGTGAGATCATGACCTGAGCCAAAACCAGGAGTCAGACATTTAGCTGACTGAGCCAGCCAGGTGCCCCCCTAAGTCAGATTCTTTATACTACCTTTCAGTGCTTCAGTTTTTTCAAAGAATTTGCATCTTCAGGAGGTTCAAAGTACATGGTAATCATCTTGTCTTACTAGCAATGTAATCTAAAAGTCCACTTGAGGTAAAAATACAAAGATATATTAAGAGGTGGAGACAGTCTTCCAATTTTACACTATTAACTATTTAATAATAAGCACGTTTGGAGAAGTCATTGGCTTATAGGTGGCATTTTCCATCCATAACAAGGCTTTAAGACTTTTAGCTTATTAGGCACACCATTTTAATGTGTTCATAATATAAAAACTAGTTCCATTTAACTTGGGGCTTATGAGGAGACAGTACAGACCTCCTAACAGTTGAGCCAAAATCTTGTTGGTTTAGGAAAAAAATTAATCCACTACTTTGAAGTAAAATATTTAATTTTTTTGTTCTCATTGCCTTTTACTAACAAATTTTAATGATGGTCTGTTTTTAGGGAAAATGGGAAGTCCCTTTGCCCAAAGTTCGTGCCCAGGGAGAAACAGAAGTATTAAAAGTTATTCGAACAGGAAAGAGAAAGAAGAAGGCATGGAAGAGAATGGTTACTAAAGTCTGTTTTGTTGGAGATGGCTTTACTCGAAAACCGCCTAAATATGAAAGATTCATTAGGCCAATGGTAAGTCCCTTGCAAGAGTGGAATGGATTAAATATGGGTTACTGTGTTCAATTGGATAAAGTAGAATTTCCTGAAATTTCTAAAGTTGGTATGAAAAGAGATTGAAAGACATTTTTCAGTCTGTTGTTATTTTAAGTTATCGATAGGGATGGCTTAGGAGTTTTTTCCCTCTACTGTCAAGAATCCTGTCTTTGGCTTCATGAGAAACAGGAGATGAAAAATAGTTTCTATTACAGGCAGTGTCAGTGGATCCTGCTTTTTAAATATATGGCCTATTAAAAATTTCATTTTCCTCATGAAGTCATTTTACTCATTCAGCAAGTAATGTATATACCTGACTCTTGTCACCTTTGAGAACAGTTAGAAAACTTGAGTAGGAATGTTTTTTTCGAGAACCAATTCCTAGTTATTAAGGAAATTATCTTAATGCTTTTGAAAACAGTATGTAATCATTGAAAAAAGAATTTAGTATGAAAGTGGAACTTCAATCTCTGTTGACAATACCAATGGTCAAAACTGGTCTCATTGTCTTTCCCAGATGTAATTGAACTTATGGTTGACCCTTGAACAACTCGGGTTAGGGGTGCCCACCACCTGCATAGCTGAAAATCTACATATAACTTTTGACTCCCCAAAAACTGAACTACATAGTCTACTGTTGCCTGGAAGCCTTACTCGTGGCATAAACTCTCAACTAACACTTATTTTGTATGTTAAGTGTGTCATATACTGTATTGTTAAGGCTAGAGAAAAGCCACCTGGGTGGCTCAGTCAGTTATACATCTGACTCTTGATCACAGCTCAGGTCTTGATCTCAGGGTCATGAGTTCAAGCCCCATGGTGGGCTCTGCACTGCACTAGGCGTGAAGCCTACTTTAAAAAAAAAAAAAGACCAAAAGATAAAATCATTGAGAAATAAATATCAAAAAAAAATCTTCATGTAAGTGAACCTGTTTTTAGGGATCACCTGTGTATTTTTGCAGAATTCCTTTAAACACTGAGTTACTCTCCCCACTGGATATCTAACCTGCACAGAAAAACAGAGTAGGGTTGGCAGTGTTCCCCTGTTTTTTTACTCTGAATAATTTCTAATGGACTAAAATGTCAGTCTGTTTCTGTAAATAAAGTTTTGTTGGAACACAGCTGTGCCCTTTCATTTACTGTCTGTCTATGGCTGTGTTTTCCTGCAGACTTTAAGTAGTTGTAGGAGAGACCATATGGGCTGCAAAAGCTAAAATGTTCACCATCTCTTTACAGAAAACCTTCACCCGTCCCTTGATTGTATCATGGATGCCTCGTTTTGATTTCATATTCATTTTTTAAGTACAGTTTGGTAACTTTTATCAGTTCTGTAGGGAGAGAATATACTAGTCATGTTGTTCTAGGTTTTCTGTAGCTTAACAGAGAAGTCTCTTAACTGTGCATCAGTCAAAGGGCATTCTCAACTGAGTTTATTACACGCTTCATTAATGAGTCCATTACTAAGAGTTTGATGTGGTATCATTACCTCTTACCCCCATACATGCAAAAAGCAACTTTAAGAGACTACAGAGTGTTGTGGCTCTGAAGCACTTCACCCCAAAAGGCCATATCTAGGTGACCAAGTGACTGTGGTCTTTGTAAAAGATGTCTGGGCTTTCTCCAGTCTTTGACCAGTATTACCATCAACGAAAAGCTGACAGTCTAACCCCCCTTTTCATCATGTAATACAACTTAAGTTATATAGAGACTTGGAATTAGGATATTTAAGTTTAATTCTATTGACATCCCATTTAACCTAGGGACAAGTCATTTCACCTGCCAATCCTTATTTTAGCATTAAAAAATGGGGGGAGTTGTAATGTTATAATGCTTAAATGAGCTATTTGTACACTTCAGCATAGTGCCTGGCATTTAGCAAGTCCTCAGTAAACGTAGATAATTACAAAGGAAAATGGGAGTATGATTCTAGGTAAAGCTCCATGGTATAACATCAGGAGTATGTGTTTGGGGGTTTTCCTTGCATGTATTTATCAGATTTGTAGTCTGTAGAATTTATAAATATTTAACTTGATGCCTTAAGATTTGACATTATTGAATCCAGGGGATTGTTTGGGAAGACCAATGGAAAAGCAAAAGAGATGATTGCTTATCATTTTTAACATTTTAGACTCATAACTTTTTTCTCTTTGACTTATTAGGGCTTACGTTTCAAAAAGGCCCACGTAACACATCCTGAATTGAAAGCCACCTTCTGCCTGCCAATACTTGGAGTAAAAAAGAATCCCTCGTCCCCACTCTATACATCTTTGGGTGTTATTACCAAAGGTACGGTCATTGAGGTGAACGTGAGTGAGCTGGGCCTTGTGACACAAGGAGGCAAGGTTATTTGGGGTGAGTAAACTTTTGAATATGGGGCTGCTATTATAACCCTACAATTGAAATTGTCAGGTTGGTAGAAAATACAGAGCAAATTTTAATGCAGAAGAGCTGGATAAGTTAGAATGATGTAAATCAGACTGAAACCTTTATGAAGAATACTTTTTGTAGACAAAGTAGTTGTGAATATGATTCTTTATAGTTTGGTTTATCAGTATCAGTTATATAAAGCATACTAAATTTTTAGATTTAGGGCTGTTTTAAGAGAAATTATTAAGGAAGCAGATGGAAAGTTACAATTTTAAGTAACATTTCAGAAGAAAATACAATAAATTGACCAGGAGTGGGGGAAGGAAGACATACATCAAACACATAGCCACACTATTTCAGTAATAATTAAAAACAGAAAGGTGTCCTGCCTCATTTTCTTAGTTTTCTGCTTTTAGTGTCCAGGTATTTCTGAGCTTTACTGTTCTTCATAATTGAAGAATACACTCTAGCTTCTTGATAGAGTCTTGAGATGAGTCATTAACTCACACTTCATACTGGCCGACATCAGTTTTAAAACAGGTCGTTAATTTGAAACTTAACACTTACTGCATTTTCTAGTAAGAAACGTATGTGGAAAAGCAACAATGCTCAGGTAAACCCACAAGGGCTTGTTAGTACAATGTATTAACAGAATGGACCGGACCACCATTTGTAAAAAGTATAAAAATAGTGTATAAAAATTGTCTCCAGAACTTGTTTGATTTTGAATGACTTTGTAAAATCTCATTGATCCTACTATCATTTATTTTCTTTGTTAAAAGTGGGCATTAGAAATACTTTGGCCAAAGTGAATTTTTATAAACCGAATCTCTCCTTTGCCCCCACATTGTTTTCTTCAGGAAAATACGCCCAGGTCACCAACAACCCTGAGAACGATGGATGCATCAATGCGGTCTTGCTCGTTTGACAGCGGTTTCAGACAAGTAGCTCTTTACAGTTACCGAAAACGACTCACCAGTTAGGAAGACACCATCACTTTGGTGGTTTCCGAATACTGCCCAACAGCCTTACATCTCTGCAGCCATCAAGAGAACTATTTATTCTATTGTAAAAAATATTAAAAGAGACCAGGTTTACAAATGGGCCCTTATCTTTTCATCTTTTTAGGATGTAGATGTTCATATATCTGAATAATTTTTTAAAAACCAATTATAAGGGAGCATGGGTAGCTTCTTCAGTTAAGTGTCCAACTATTGATTTCAGCTCAGGTCATGATCTCACTGAGTTTGAGCCCCCTCCATCAGGCTCTGTGCTGACAGTGCCTCTGTCTCTCCTTTCTCTCTCTGCCTGCCTCCCTTCTCCCTCTCTCACTATAAATTTATTTTTTTTATGTTATTTTTGAGAGAGACAGAGTGTGAGCAGGGGAGGGGCAGAGAGAGAGGGAAACACAGAATCCAAAGCAGGCTCCAGACGCTGAACTGTCAGTACAGAACCAGATGCGGGGCTCGAACTCACGAACCACAAGATCATGACCTGAGCTAAAGTTGGACGGTTAACCAACAGCCACCGAGGCACCCCCTCACAATAAACTTAAAAAAAAGATTTAAAATTGTATTTTAAAAAGCACTTACAGAAGTATCTTGGTCTATATCTGGGTTAAAGAAGTGGATACTCAGCAATGCAGATCTTTTGTTATTGGAAAAATCAGTATGGTTGAAAACACCTTATAAAGATTAGTGTACATTTTAAGAAATTAGAGCCTAGGCTAGGAAACTCTCATTTCTGAGACCTTACCTGAAGTTTCTTCCTCATTTTTCTTCAGTAATCCTAAGAAATGTAGTGTTAATTCATGGTAACCCTTATTACCATGGAGAAAAGGCATACTACACTAAATAGAGTTCAGAAAAATCTTTTTACCTCTAATTTTGTATTTTAAGCAATTTTCCTTCTCAATCTTGTATAGTTATACCTTCTTGGAACTGTATTTTCTATTCAAGATACAGGGGAAAATATACACCAAAATGTTTACATTTTCATATTTTTAGAATGGTTAAAGATTTAATTCCAGGTAAAAGAGTTTTAAAAACACTGCACTCATGCTCTTTATGAGAAATTTGTTTGCAGTTAGCTTGAATAATATACAAAAGATCATGGTTCAGATTTGTAACTGAGTCAAAGTGCTTTTGTGATATAAATTATGTTTGTAGCTTTGAGCTTTTAAGGTGTCTGTAATATCACATTAATCTATAATCACATTAATGGTTTTAAATTGTTTATTTTTTTAAAGTCTGTCTTGAAAGTACAACCAATGTAATTAATTGTGCCTTTAACAAAATCATTTAATGTCTAAACAAATTCAGTTATCAAAACACAGGCCAGGAAACAATCACAAAACATATTACTATTAAAACTTAAAAAACAAAACGAAACAAAAAAACTACCAAGAAAACAAACATGAGTACCTCAGTAAGACTTGCTATTCTAAGTAACAAAACATCTCTTCTAAGTACTGTAAACATAGAAGTTTTAGAACACATACACACTTAGGAAAAGAAAGCCTAGTTCCTTGGGAATGACTATCCAACAAGTACTTCAGGATGACAGATGCTGAACTTTCTTACATTTAGATTTTAACGACTGATTTTTGCCACTAATAGAAATGGGGAATGTGTGAATGACTATGTTTTGGAAGGTGAGGAAAAAAGGCTAAAGGTAAGCACAATACTGCAGAACTAAGGTCTGCTTATCTTTTAAAACCCAAAATAAGCAAAGTACCTTGTAAAAGAAAGCTTGATATTAAGTATGCCAACAGAAGCCTAACATTTGTAACTAATAACACCCATGAAAGACTGGGTAACACCCTAACACCAGATTAGCTACTAGTTAGTGGACAGAGAAGGCAGAAATTTCTAAAATGCTATTACACAGGTGGGTAGTGTTAGTATAAATTCTTTATTTACATTAAGATCTGTATCAGTTTGCTGGTGTGACCAAACCTTAGAAGGTAATCCCTAAGGGTAAAGCAGTACTTAAGAGCAGGTATTTAGATACTACGTCAAGACTCAGTTCGATGTAATCATAAACCTTCAAGATATTTTTCTCAAGTCACAAACGATTTTAGGTAGTTCTGGTGGTCAGCTAAAAGTGAACCATTAATCACCAGTAATTGTTATCCTTGCCATGTTAATTCTGCAGTGAATGGAAACACCATGAGTATAGACACTTTAAGTAGACAACTGACATTCTGTCATGCTATTTGATTTTATAAAAAAATCATAATAGAGCCTCTCACCTTTAAAAGTTGTAGAGGAGCTTTATAATAAATTCTTAAATATATTTCTGTGATGTCTAGCAACTGGAGAAGTTAAACTTGAAAGCAGAACTAAAATTTTGCTAATATATGTTTTATATTACACAAGGAAATATATACGTATTTACACAAACTGAGGTGAAATCCTTTTCCAGAAATAAACTTCTAAACAGAAAAAAGCGGTCCACAGAGGACTAGAGAATGTGACTAGACAATCAACAACTAGACTGGCTGGCTGAAATCAGATTTCAGTCCTCTGTAATTCTGAAGTTTATCTAATGCCTTGGCAAAAACTAAGTATCTGATTAGTTTTATTTAGATTCCTTACTGAGGATAAATTTTGTTGTAAATTCTATACTCACTGAGTACAGAACTCATTTACTGGACATGAACATGTTACTAAACATGACAGTAAGGTTTTTCTATGTGACCTCACTTTCTCTACCATCTACAAACTCCCAAAATAACACTCTGTCAGAGATAATATGTAATAAAAGTTTTCTTGTCTGCTAAGCAAAAAGTTCTGAATTGCTTAAAATGCTGTTTAAGAATAAACCAAACAAGGTGTGGTTATACTGTTAGTCCCCACTTACATAGGAATAACTAAACATTTTATGAACTCAGCAACTATATATTCACCTATCAAGAGTTGTCCGTGAGCTCAAATTCCTTAAGCTACACCCTTTTAATGAATGTATTCTAAAGAGAATAATAAACAGTCCAAGTAAAAAAGTAAAATATCTAAGCATTAGGTTTTTAAATCTATTAAGAAATTAAAAATGGAAGGCTAAGAATTTACTAAATCTTCCTATCTTTATTTTCCTAACTGTGGTAGTAAAGTTTCTCACAAAATCTATAAAACAGCATAAACTTGTGATAGATAATACTAGTACCAGTCATACTTATTTTTTCAACTAATTAGCATTTGTTCAGAAAACAAATGGCCAAAGTGCTTTAATTTTCATTTGGAGTGAAGTCATCTGGCTTGCCTTTGACCGATAACTTAAGGAAAATGTAGGGGATACAAGCGCTCAAAATTTTACATCAGTAGGAGAGTTTGCTGTTGACCTGCTTAAACACTTAGCTTATTAGATCTAAAATATCAACATCCCAAAATAAAATTTAATGTCATCACCTGACTGTAGACTGGGCTAAGCGCTCAACATCAGTCCTTAGCACCTCAAATAAAGGCAGAAAGTCAATTTTTTTCTTCGTGTAAGAACCAACCTGTTTTAAAAACAATCTAAATGGTCCCAAAGCATTCTCCACACTAAGTGCAAATCTGAGCACACATAATGCTTATTAACAAGAGAATTTTTTTTTTTTTTTAAGTTTTCCTGGGCAAAGGCCTTTGCTATAGTAACAATGTATATATACAAGCTAGCTTGTAATCTGTCCTCAAGAACAAATTAAGAGTGAGCAAGACCAGAGCAATACTCAAAGTCTCCAATTTGATCTAAGCTCTTAACTATAGCTGCCTAGGCAGATTTATTCTTGTCATCTGGATCTAAGATTGTGGGGGCACAGTCCAAATCTGCCCAGATGTGGATGCCAAGGGCATAAGCTGGCAGACAGGCAGGGAGATCTTTTGGTTGGAGTCACGCTCTGAGTGGACGAAACGTGAGGAGAATATACAATTCTAGAGTAAAGTCAGTGGCAGAGTTAAGAAGAAGCCTTAGGAAGGGTTCTCATGCTTTTGAAGTATACATGTTAACTGGATGAGGACAAAGTATAGTCCCCAGCTTCAAATGAAATTTTATGTCATTATATTAGTGCCGACATGCCAGAGTTCAATCCCTAGCAGTACTACTATCAGATGTTATAAAGACAGAGTTGGAAACAAATTTTGTATCTTTCCTCAGACACAAGTCAAAGGAAGAAACAGCATCTACACAACTAAGAATTAAGAGGCCAAAATACCCCCTTCATAAACCCTTCACCATAAACTCCCGTATTTATGCTCTCATTTAAGTTCAAGTTTATTTCCCTTTACTGACACTTTTGTTTAGACATGCCTACATTTTAAAAAATGATTTGCTTTTTTAAGGTAAAACTTCTGGAACCTTCACCAAGATTACTATTAAAATCCATAGTATAAAAGATTTCTGTGATCCTTACAAGTAACGGAAAGCCTACTACTTTCAGTCTGTATTTCCTGAAAAACTAACGGTCAGGTGTCCCAATTACTAAAGAAAATATATTATGATCTGGTTTCCCAAAATCGAAACATGGTTAATAAAAATAAAAAATTGTATTTACACAAAATAGCCTGAAAAATTAAAAAGAATGCTGAATCCTAGGTCCTAAGGGGGAGGGAAAACTGGCATAAATAAGTTCAAAGTAAAATTTTAGAATTTTTGCCCTGTGCCCCATGCCATTTATTACCATATTTTAAAAACAACAAGTATGTTACAAAGAAGAGGGTTTATCATCTGCATTTCTTCTTGACTCATGTCAGCTTCGCTTTCTTCTTGGCAGGCCCTTTATGCCCTTTGGCCTTCCTTCTTAAATTCCGCCTGTCTACCACAGGCACCTCCACTTCGATCTCCTCTGAGCTGCTGTCCACAGTTTTTTCTGCTGACTGTGTGAACTGGTCCAGTTGCTCAGAAGATGCTTCAGACTGTTCCTCTGACTGGTTCTTCTGTCCTGCATTCTGTGCAAATGGCACATCTTCAAGTTCTACCTCTATCAAGGAACTCTGAGGAAGAGATGTAGACGTTTCTTGGGGCTCAGGTGCCCCCTCCTCACCCTGGTCTTCCAATGAAGAAGTAGTATTGGGGGACAAATTTTCAGAGATGGATTCCTCCGAAAATTCAGCTATCACAGAGTTTGGAAAACCACTGTCAGATCGTTCTTCATTTGGGACAGGACCAACATTGTCTGAACTCCCAAAATGTGCTTTCTTTCTGGAAACTAGTGGTAGTTTCTCTTCAGTGTGCCCTTTTTCATCAGATGGGCCTTCGTCTAGCAACATTTCTGAGTCAGTTATATGTGAGGTCTAAAAATAAAAAACCTGGTGAACAAACTTACAGTAAAGTTCTTACATAAATTATTCTCAGACACTAATATTCAGTGACAATGAACTGCATTTTAAAGAATTCTGTACTTGGTCACTTTCGTTAATCTGGTGTATATATTCTGAACACAAGTCAAATTTTTCAAAACTGACGTGATAATCTGATGCCTGCTTTAAAGATATAATAAAAGTAATTATTTTACCTCAAGAAGTACTTGGGACATTTTAAACTTCCTATGAAGATTCTTTAAAACCATCAATGAGCTAAAATGTTTTAGTGTCTTGGTGTTACTGGAGACAGAAGCAAGAGTCCTCTGGAGCTTGACGCTCTGCCATCCCACCAAGGTTGACTATGGTTTCAGTAGAAAGGTAAGGGCAATGGGTATTTGTTTATTTAGGGGAAACACGAATAAAATAACGCTATACAATAGTTTTTCAGCCTTAAATTGGAATATTCCAAAGTAAAAATGAAATTTATTTTAAAATATTCCATCAGGTTTTTCCCACTAATCTAACCTGTCTCGCCAATTAAAACAAGTTAAATGACTGTATAGGTCACAGACTACATAAGCAATGGTTTACCCTGTTTTATGCAGTTTTCTAAGCACTTCTCTAAATCTACAAAATAAAACTCATTTGAGGGCACCTGCGTGGCTCAGTTGGTTAAGTGTCCGACTCCTGATTTCGGCTCAGGTCATGATCTTACAGTTCAGTTCCTGAGATTGAGCCCCACGTCGGGCTTGCACTGGAGGCACAGAGCCCACTTGGGATTCTTTCTCTCTCTCCCCTTATCCCTTCCCTGCTCATTTTCTCTCAAAATCAATTAACTTAAAATAAAAGTAAAGTAAAATAAAATATAAAATACACTCATTTTGTTAACATAAGTCAGATATGTATGAATAAGTTTACAAAGATTAGAATTGATAGAATATTACGGATCGCATTTTCTTAAAATACCTAATCTAGTATAATAATATATAATTAATTTTCCTGAAGGACTATATATATTAAGGTCAAGGAAAATATATATACTACAATGCGCCTTCCATGTCACAGTTTGACTATAAAAAAGTTCTCTCTCTCTTACCTTATCCTGTGCAACAGTCTCAGGGGGCTTAGAAGATTCTACCACCAGTGGAACAAGAGTTGCAGACTCTTCATTGGAATTAAAAGACTGCAGTTTTATTTCTTCATCTAAAACTTCACTAGTAGAGTCCTCTTCTTCAGTTGTAAGTGAAGTCTTAAGAGTATCATCCATTATCTCACCATTCATAGGCTCTAATTCAGATTCCTACACAATTGGGGGGGATTAAGTCAGGACACAGTTTTAAGCTAACTTATCATTTGTCATGCAAGGAGGGTCCACTCCCAGTCTCACCCACCACACACCAGGACTCAAGATCAAGTCTTAACCATGTTACAGGACATGAGTTAAGGAACAGTCAGAGGAAAAGAAGAAACAGCTCAGGCAGGGTCGGTAAAAGAAAGCACAAGGAACCCAAACTCCCCCTGTTGTCATGGAGACAGCAGACAGACCAGGTTGCTCTGCAGACACAGGGCAGGTCTGAGAAGCAGTGAAGAAACCCTGTCCCCTTCCTGTTCCTCCTCCTTACATGGCCAGCATGAGTGGAACCTTTTCAGTTATAAGGCACCAAACAGAGACCAGAGTTGATGCCAGCTCTTCACAGGAACACTTGGTCAGCACTTGACATCTTTGGGGCCTCTGGGAAGTTACGGTTTACCCTGTCAAGGGCAGGAAGCACTACCAGTCTCGTACAAAGGTCAGTTTGGATACAGCTCCTTGCTGGAAGAAAAAAGCCCTCAATCGCTATTCATTTTCCAGTCAACTCTGGGTCACTTTTTGAACAATCCTGCTCCTTACAGCACCTTAAATACTCAAGTATCAGCGAGCTGAGAACATAAACCCTCCAATTCTGAAATTCTTCTTCCAATGTTTATCAACACAAAATACTTCTATCTCATGTTTAATAGTTCTAATAAATCTTCGTGACATTCTAATAGAGGGCATTTGATTACCGTTTTAAAACTTAGACAAATGATGCATTCAAGTGTTCAAAAATCGATCTGTCTGGCTTACGTAGGGTCTCTACAATCATAGGGATATTGAGAAAAATTTATCTGCCCAGGCAATATATAGAAACTGCACACAGAAGGTAATTATAACTAAGTTCATAAAATGATCAACTAGGATAGGAAAAAAGTTGAAAGGAAGAAAATGAGAAAAACATAAGAAACACTTAAAAAAACCAGAATGTTGGTAACTAACTATAAGTCAGAAGGACAGAAGACAGAAACCTGTCCTTCAAGTTTGAGGTTTGGGAATAGAATGGAAGATTTAAAAAAAAAAATACAGGTAAAAAGGCCCCAATACAGAAATAATAAGAATAAAGATTATATTGAATTTAAGGAGATAGAAAATGTCTACGTAAAAATATTCAGAAGACCAACAATATTGAAGCATTCCAGTCTGAATCAATATTCAAAGTCTAGAGTCACTAGTAATCCTCACAGAGACAAAGAATTCAACCACTGGATTGAATGCATTTTCAAAGGAGAGAACATGAACCAAAGAGCAGAATGTCAAGAACTGAGTCTTCCAGAATGTCGACAAATAGAGGGGGAAAAAGGAAGCAGAATAGCCAAGTAATAAATAAACCAAAACAAAACTTCGGAGAGAGGAAAACCAAAGAACCAAAACACAGTAGTGTTATAAGGCCTACATCACCTGGGACTAGAGAATATTGAAGAAGTCACAGTAATCAGTCTAGGTAAGGAAAGCCACTACGTGTCACTGGTGACCTAAGACTACGTGCTCAGTGTGTTGCTGGACAAATGAACCTGGTTACATGAAGTATGTACAGTATAATCTTACGGATTTGTAAGACAGAGAAAGCAAGCACGAGTAGGGGAGAGGGAGAGAGACAGAGACACGATCGAAAGCAGGTTCTACGCTCAGTACAGAGCCCAACATGGCACGTGATTCCACAATCCTGGGATTTTGACCTGAGCTGAAATCAAGAGTTGGACACTCAACCAACTGAGCCCAGGCGCCCCTAATCTTGAGTTTTTCAAAGAGAACAAAACCACAAATATATATTCCCGTAAACGTCTGAATGCACATTTAATTCCCCTTTAGAAGTACATGCTTTACTGTCCAAATACCCCACAACACAAGGGAAAAAATGCCATATAAAAATAGTTTCACTGGGACACCGGAGAAGCTCACTTGGTTAAGTATCTGACTACTGATTTCAGCTCAGGTCATGATCTTACAGTTCATGGGTTCAAGGTTCGCACTGGGCTCTGTGCTGACAACATGAAGCCTGCTTAGGATTCTTTGTCTCCTCCTATCACTTCCCCACTCAATCTCTCTCTCAAAATAAACTTTTTAATAAAAAATAAAAATATAGTTTCATGAAATAGAGGAGGGAGGAGCTAAGTGGAGTAAGTTAAGAAAATCAAATTGGTGGGGGCACCTGCATGGCTCAGTCAGTTGAGTATCCGACTTCAGCTCAGGTCATGATCTCACAGCTTGTGAGTTAAGAGTCCCATGTTGGGATCTGTGCTGACAGCTCAGAGCCTGGAACCTGCTTCAGATTCTGTGTCTCCCTCTCTCTCTGCATCTCCCCTGCTCATACTTTGTCTCTGTCTCTCAAAAATAAACATTTTAAAATTAAAATAAAATAAAATAGGTAGTGACTTGTACAGGTGCTGGCTGGACTCGGCAAACAGGTAAAAGATTCTAAAGAAACTTAGGCATGTATGAAAGAAGGAATAAGGAATCTCTAGAGAGCCAAAGATTGAAAATACTAAAGAAATAGAAAAGGGGGCGCCTCGGTGGCTCAGAGGGTTAAGTGCCTGACTCTTGGTTTTGGCTCAGGCCATGATCTCATGGTTTTGCGGGTCTGAGCCCCACGTCAGGCTCTGTGCTGACAATGCAAAGCCTGCTTGGGATTCTGTCTCCCTCTCTCTCCCCGCCCTTCTCCCCATTGCACAGTCTCTGTCTCTCTCAAAATAATTAATACTTAAAAAAAAAAGAAACAAGAACAAGGAAACGTATAGGGAAGAAAAAGATAAGGAAAAATACTTGAGGAGCTGTAGACATCAGGCCAGATAAAGTCTTCTACTGTTTAACAAAATGAATTCAGTTATTTTTCCAGGAATATGTAATAAAAATTTTTTTACAATGAATCATATCATTCTAGCCAAAGTAAAGGTGCAACTGCGGGCTAGTTGACCTTAAGGCACTCTAACTGGTTCTAAAAGGTAGACCTTACAGTCCTAGGATTTGTGTCACTTCTTAAGCATATTTAATTTCTCAAATTAATTTACATTTTAAAGGTACTAAGGGATCTTATTACATAAATATCCTCTATTTTTATTTTTGCTGTTAAGTCAAACTTTTAGAAATTCTCTTTGAAATAGAAAATGGTATCAGTCACTTTATCCTCTTCCCAACTCTAGTACTTGACCTTGTTTAGTAGAGACAGATGCCTTTTAGCATTAAATACAATTTCTACTACCACTCTACAAGGTGTCAACCTATTTTTCTAACAATATCTGATTCAGAAAGCTAAATTTTAGTTTACTTTCATTCATGTTATTTACAAATATTTACAGGATCTCATACCTTTTCACCATCTTGCTTTTCCAGATGTGCCTGGGTTTCTGGTGCAGGTCCAGCATCCTTATCACTACTTTCATCCTCAAATTCAATCACACTTTGTTCGGGCTCTTCTTCCAGGAATTCTTCTGAGCTCTCTGATGTACGTACAGTAGACTCCAATCTAGAAAAGACCAACATTCTTACTTGCTTTCTTAAGGATGAATGTAAACTTTCAGGAGTCTGTTAGTACAGTAACACTTTAAAGAATCAACTAAATGTTCAGTCAACAACTTCCAGTCTTAGAGTCCAAAGGCAATCTCTCCTTCTTGCAAACTTGACCTCTTTCCTACCTTGTTCCCCAGTTTGGTAGTAACATCACCATCTCCTCAATCATGTAACCTAAATCTTTCTTTTACTCTCTATTTGTAAGTCATTGGCTCTTATTCCAGTAGAATGAACACACATCCCAGTTTATCTGAGACAGTCCAGTCTGTAGCTTTTGCACCAGCATTGGCACAATCATTAATAATGCCCTTTCATTCTCAAAACTATCAGTTTGGAAAATAAATGATATGGTTTTGTTCTACCTTTAAAATGCCTTTTAAATATAGTTCTAATTTTCTGTTCCCATTTTCATGGCCTTTCTTCAGGCCCCAATGTTCTGTGGACCACCATAACTTTGTCCTAACTCAACTTCAAACTTGTAGTACATACATTCTTTAGTAAAGCTGTCAGAGCTCTGTTCATAATACACCTATCTGTATCTGTGATAGCCCAGCTCAGAAAATTCTGATGGTTCTCTATGGCTTAGACAATGAAGTATGCCTCCTTACAAAGCCTAACATGACCAGAACACCTGAAAACATCAAACATTTTTTAAAACACCTGAAAACATCAAACATATGTTTGATGATATCTTGCTTCTGTGGGTTAGGAAGTCAGGTGTGGCTTAGCTGGCTACCTCTGGCTCAGGGTCTCACAGAGTTGCAATCAAATTGGCTGCTGGGGATGCAGTCTCATCTGAAGGTCTGACTGGGAAGTGCTTCCCCGCCAAGCTCACTCATACAGTTGCTAGCAGCATTCAGTTCTTCCTGCAGACAGACTGAGGGCCTAATTCCTTTAAGACTGCTGCCATATGGTATCTCCGCACAGGGCTGCTCATAGAACAGCAGCTTGCTTCGCCCTTCATGAATTATCCTGCTGGGCCTCATCCACCAGGCAAAGGAGGTCTTCTTGCTCATCATGATCACCAAGTACTTTAATGAGTTGTTCCTTGCTGCTACGTGCCTGCTGGCCTGAGACTCAGAATCATATTTTTATTTCCTTCTAGATGGTGCCATTTACATTACACATCAGTTATCCTTATTAACATTCCTCTTAGCTTTGTGCCTTTGTGCATGCTATTCCTATAGTCTAGATCTGCATGATGCAATACAGTAGCCACAACACATGTCATTATTTACATGAGTAAAATTAAATAAAATTAAAAATTCACTTCCTAAGTTGCACTGGCCACACCCCAGTTGCTCACTGGGCACATAGGCAGGGCTGCCATATTGGGCAGGGCAGATAAAGCACATTTTCATCATCACCGTAAGTTGTCTGGACAACCCTGGCATACATCAGGGGGTGACAAATTTTCCCTTTAGGATTAATGGGCCATATGGTTTCTGAACAACTACTCAACTCTGCCACTATAATGCAAAAGCAACCATAACAAACATGTACGCTAATGACCATGGATGCGTTACAATAAAATTTTATTTACGACAATTGGTGGTGTGTCAGATATGATCTACAGATAACCTTGTTGAGTTTGAATTTCTCTTTGAAGGCCTGGTCCATGTCAAATCTCTCCCCATACCCTCAATTAGGTTCAGTCAAATTTCTCCTCTACATCTACACCATTCTGTAATTCAATTCCTGTGCCATCACAAATCACCTTATACTGTTCTTGTTAACCTGTGTCAAACATACAATTATGTGTATTAGAAACCACTAGGTGGTCGGTTCTTCAAGGACAAAGATGATGTTTTGTTCTTCATACTGGGTAATTAAGCATTTAGTCCAACTATTACTGTTCTATTTAAGAAAAACAGGGGCGCCTGGGTGGCTCAGTCAGTCAAGCATCTGACTTCAGCTCAGGTCATGATCTCGCAGTTTGAGGGTTTGAGCCCCGCATCGGGCTCTGTGCTGACAGATCAGAGCCTGGAGCCTGCTTCAGATTCTGTGTCTCCCTCTCTCTCTGACCTTCCTCTGCTCAACCTCTCTCTCCCTCTCTCAAAAGTAAATAAAAACATTAAAAAAAGAAAAACAAAAACAAAAACAAAATTCGGCCCAAAAAGAGGTGGTTGTAAGGGAAAGGAGCTTGAGGCTCTCCAGCTTCCGAGGCTTCAGGTTTGTAGGAGGAAGGGGGCAGCGAGCAAGATGAATTCACTGCAGTTGATCCTTGGCGACTCTCCTATTGAGCACTTGATACTGTGTAGCAAAGACATGGTTGTGGAGAAGCCCAGTCCACGGCTTAGAGAATGGGAATTTGTGAAGTAATATTATACTTTGCTGAATAAAGCTCCAGAATAGTTACACAGGTCTTATGGAAGGAATACTTCCTATGTTCATGATGGAGGAGATGCTGGTAGAAACCCCAGGAGGCTGCTTATGGCCAAAATGATATCCACCATAAAGTATTATCTCTGAACTTCAGTGAAGGTCATACTAAAATTCGTCACGTGGATGCTCACACAACCTTGAGATGGAGCAGTTGTCCAGGTCACGGGTTTGCTATCTAGCAGTGGACAGCCAGAGAGGAAGTTTATACAAAGCTTTGTTCTGGTCCTGAAGGATCTGTTCCAAATAAGTTTATGTTCACAATGATATGTTTCATAACGAGGATGAAGTACTTGGTGATTCTGAACCAGAACTCAATGAGGAATCAGAAGATGAGGAGGAAGAGGGACATGAAGAAAGGCAACAATCCCCAGAACCGGGGCAAGAAAATGCTGATAGCAGGACAGTGAAGCTCAGCCCACGGCTAATGGCATACAGGAGCATGTGGAAGAGTCCTTGCATGAACCTGAACCTGAGCCAGAATCTGAAACAAAGACTAAAGAAGTAAAGCCACAAGTGGAGGGGAAGAACTTAGGAGAGTTAGAGGAGAAGGCTATTTCTCCTCCACCTTGCTGAACCTGTCTCTCTGCCACAGGAAACACCACAGCCACGAGTAGGAGCTAAAGGAGTTCAGTCTCAGCCACCTCATGTGCAGGAACAACGCCCTAGAGAACAACCTGGATTTTCTCCTAGAGCACTAAGAGCAGGCAGAGGAGATACTGCACAGAAGGAATCTGACAACCAAAAAATAATTTGCTATCCAGACAGTCATCAACTTTTTGTTGTAACTTCCCACATGATATTGATGAAAATGAACTGAAAGTTTATTGGGAACACTGTGGAACTTCACGTCAATACCAAGGATGTTGGGGGGAAGCTTCCAAACTTGGGTTTTGTGGGTTTTGAGGACTCAGAACCAGTTAAGCAATCTTAATTGCAAAACCAATTATGTTTTCAGGAGAAGTACGTTTAAACGTGGAGAGGAGAAAACAAGAGCTGCAAAAGAGCAAGAAACCAGAGGTGGTGGTGGTGATCACAGGGACATTAGGTGCAAGGATCAAGGTCCTAGGGGTCCCTGTGCAATACTCAGCAGTGGAATGACACGTGACCGGGATGGACCAGGACCTCCTCCAAGAGGTGGCATGGCATAGAAATCTGGCTCTAGAAGAGGAACCAAAAACAGAAGGCCGCTTCACAGGACAAGGTCGCTGAAGCTCCACTACTGGCAGTCTTAGCAGTGGTACGGTATTCAGCGTGTTTGCATTCTTGTTCTTTTTTTTTTTTTGTCTTTGGAATGTGACACAGCCTTTTGGATAATTTTTTTTTTGAGGTGAAAACCATCCTTTGGTTATTAGTTAAACTGAGGTGGACATGATTTCCCCAATTTCACAACATGATTCAAATTGTTAATTTATATGGCACAAAAACAGACACATAGACCAATGGAATAGAGAACCCAGAACTGGGCCCACAAATGTACGGCCAATTAATTTTTGACAAAACAGGAAAGAGTATTTGATGGAAAAAAGACTGCCTCTTTAGCAGGTGGTGCTGGGAGAACTGGACAGCAACATGCAGAAGACTGAAACTAGACCACTTTCTTATACCATACACAAAAATAAACTCAAAATGGCTGAAGGACCTGAATGTGAGACAGGAAACCATCAAAACCCTCGAGGAGAAAGTAGGAAACAACCTCCTTGACCTCAACCACAGCAATTTCCTACTTGATACATCCCCAAGGGCAAGGGAAATGAAAGCAAAACTGAACTCTTGGGACCTCATCAAGATAAAAAGCTTCTGCACTGCAAAGGAAACAATCAAGAAAACTAATAGGCAACCGACAGAATGGGAAT
>NC_043705.1:52365590-52419137 GCF_006229205.1 Suricata suricatta
GCAAAATAAGAAACTTATTATGCCCTCCTCAAAATGCACTAATGGGTACTCTGAATTCGTTAACATGGACATCTGCAAGAGGAGGCAACAGGGGACAAAAATCTTTCATCTCTTTTTCCAGTGGAGAATAGTCTGTGAAAGGATGAAGGCATTTATCTGCTTGCTGTGACCAGCATGTGTACATATAAACCTCAACAAGACTACAAGTACATTCCAGAAGGGAATCAGTTAGTTATGAACTAACAAAAATCAGAACTTTAAATGCTATGGTCTTGAATATTAGACCAGATTTAGTAGCTCCATATCTAAGATTCTTCTACCTGTCCCTCTCCTGTACAGAAACGGCTGGCTGCTCAGCACACTCCTCCTCCCCTTTTCCCTTTCTTTAAGCTGTGTACAGTGAAAATGCACTCTACTGTGTTTCTGTTCTCTGTAATGTAATAAGCGTGACAGTGCCTTCCATTAATACATCATTCCAGTCTTGCTGGTAATTTTGTACAGGGCAGTGTATGAACTGCTGTGCTGCAAAGCCAGACAGCTATAAAATGTTGAAAAATCACTGACAAGTATAAAAATTGCAGTATATTTAAAGTCAGTAAAAGGGAGGCACCTGGTGGCTCAGTTGGTTGAGTGTCTGACTTCAGCCTAGGTCATGATCTCGCCATTCGTGAGTTTGAGCCATGTATCCAGCTCTGTGCTGACAGTTTAGAGCCTTGGAGCCTGTTTCAGATTCTGTGTGTGTGTGTGTGTGTGTGTGTGTGTGTGTGTGTGTGTGTCTCTCTCTCTCTCTCTCTCTCTCTCTCTCTCTCTCTACCCCTCCCGTGTTCATGCTCTGTCTCTCTCAAAAATAAATAAAAATAAAATTTAAATAATAATAAATAAAAATAAAATTAGTTAAAATTGACTAGCATATTAAAAAAAACAAAATTCCACAATAATTCTGGGATGTTCAATTTAAAATGCACTGTTACATTCCCTTATAAAAAGAATATTATATCAAAATGTTGCTCAGTAAGAAAACCATAATTATCTAACCTCCTAGCTTTTCACAAATTACTTGATTCATATATTTAGTTATATTTGCCTTTAACATGAATTTTTCACCAAAATAAAACATTTACATAATTACTCAATTGTCAAAATTTAAAATTATTTACATAATGAAATCACCATAACTACAGAATTTTCTACTTGAGTAAAATAATTTCACAGATGAAAAGGCAAAACTATGAACAGTTAACTCAGGAATAGCAGGTAAAACTACTAAGACAAAAGTTTGATTTTTACTAAAAATTTGGAATCTTGCTTTCTTTAGGATTCCAAGGAAGATAGAGGATAAAGTTTTGACCCAAGGGTTCTCTTGGTTCAGCTGGCTAGTAAGTTCCTAGAGGGGTTGACGGAACCACTTATGGTTATTGCTCACTTGTGTTATATTCAATAACCCAGTAAAATAAATCACTTATAAAATAAAACCTAAGATTTTTAAAAATCTGACTAAACCTCAGCATTACTAAAAACTACAGCTACGAGGGCACCTCGGTGGCTCAGCTGGTTAAGCATCCAACTCTTGATCTTGGCATTATGAGTTCAAACCCTGTGTTGGGCTCCACACCCAGTGTGGAGCCCACTTTAAAGAAACAAAACCAAAAAAACAAACAAAAACAAAAAACAAAAAAACTGCAGTTACTGTCAAAGTTGGTGATTATGACTCATCTGGGATAATATAATCACTAGAAAATTCTCTTGGATTTTCACACAAGAGATTAAATTGTGGGCTTATTTTACTCTCTTACTATCAGCCTGTCAGCGCAACATGTCAAAGTGACACACACCACTGGTAACTGTAACCAGTAGTCCTGCAGAAGAATTCAAATACAGACTCTTACACCAAGGCTATCTGTACACAAACAATGCAATAAGAGCCTCCACCTTAAATACTAAATACTAATAATATGAAAATAAGAATAACAAAATAATGAGAGTAAAATAAACAATACTTGTTTACGGAAGCAGCAGGTGAAGTCTGGGGAGTCTTTTCATCTTCTCCTTGTGAACTACTCAATTCAGAATCCTGAAACCGCTTTCCAATCTTTGGCCGCTTTAGATGACTACTTCGAGTACGAGTGGAAACTGGTGTTTTATCACGACCTGAGACAAAACAGCAAACCTACAATTAATTCATTGTGTCTTGAAAGGATTACCTGTTTACACAGAAATTTAAGACCTATGCTTTCTCCCCATTACACACTTCCTTCTCTCATTTATATCAGGCTAAGAATAAATGTTAAGGTCTCTTTCTAAATTATGAAATAACTTTGCATTATTCATTCCTCACATTTCTTTATTGCTCTGAGCTGTGCAATGTGTTTTGCATTTTTATTTATATTCTCTCCCAATAATCTTGGAAAACAGACAAGGTAGACATCACTCTCCCTATTTTACTGATAAGGAAATGAGGAAAAGAGAGGTGTGATAGCTTGCTTTGTTCACACAGCAAGACCAGTGGTAGTGGTGGCATTAGAACTCAGCTCTAAATTTAACAGATGACCACTGGGGAAGAGAAGGAAAAATAAGGTACAGAGAGGGAGACTCTTAAATACAGAGAACAGACTAAGGGTTGATGGGGGAAGGGCATTGGGGGAGTGGGGAAAATGGGTAATGGCCACTGATGGGATGATCACTGGGTATTGTTAAGTGATGACTCATGGGAGTCTACTCCTGAAGCCAAGTCTACACTGTATATTGGCTAACTTGACAATAAAAAACAAAACAAAAAGCAAAAAAAGAACTCAGCTCTAGGTCTTGGGTAAGTCTTCATTTACTCTAAGGGACATTCCCCTGCCCCTAAATTCTAGTGTCCCACATACTGGTAGATCAGCTAAATTTCTTACCTTCAGAAGTACTTGCAAAGGCATCTTTTAAAGAGTCAATCTAAAACAGAGATACAGATTAAAGGCAAAACCTTTAGATTATTTTTTTCTCCCTATGAATCCACTTCATTCAGTGTCAAAGAAAACCTTTTGAAACATTTTTCAAGTAGTACTTTTTGGATTTACTATTCATCAATTAAGGATACTTACTTAAGAAATTAAAAGGCTATGTTATAGCCTCGGTTATCATGAGGCTGAGCACTTACCAAGCCATCTAATCGGTTACAATGTGACACACTGGAGTTTCCTGGTGTTCTGTCCTCGACTACCTTCTCTTCTCTGTCCACATGTTCTCCCCGTATTTTATCTACTACCTTTACTTCAACATCTATTTGCTGATGAATCCACACATACAGTTTCATCTCTCCAACTCTTCCCTGATTTCCAAAACTCTTTCAATGAAATACTCCATCCAATTTCATAACCAACCTGTCCCATACTGACCTCTTATCTTTTCCCAATATTATTCTCTATCTTGGTTAATGGCAGTAACAATTCAACCAGCCATTCTAGCCAAAAACTTGTGAGGTGGTAATGACTTCCTTACCCTTATTCAGTTAATCACAAGGTCTGTCAATTCTGACAAATCTCTCAAAACTGTCCCCTCCTTCATATTACCAAAGCTTTAGTTCATGCCTTTATCATCTTTAACGTCAACTATTCTGGGGCGCCTGGGTGGCTCAGTCATTTAGTGTCCAGCTTCACTTCAGGTCATGATCTCCAGGTTCATGACCTGCTGTCACACATCAGGCTCTGTGCTGACAGCTCAGAGCCTGGAGCCTGCTTCAGACTCTGTGTCTCCCTCTCTCTCTGACCCTCCCCTGCTCTGTCTCTGTCTCTCAAAATAAATAAAAAACATTAAAAAAAAATTTAATGTGAACTATTCCAATATTCTCATCCCTGGTATCCCTCCTTCTAACCACACACTCTGTAATTCCTTCCAACCTGTGACAGAAATGCTTCCAAATCACAAATTGTGCCACGCTTTTGTTTTGAAAAAACAAACAAGAAAACTTCAATGGTTTACCACTGCCTAGAATACAAACTCTCAACCTCTTCAAAACCAAACGCCTCTTAACATACCAAATATGCCATTTCCTTTCTAACCTCTCTTTTTCACATGCTAGCCTCTGGAATGCTCTAACCTTTGTCAAAAAACTCCCCCTACCCTTTGCAGGTCAACTTGGTTATTACTAGTTTACCTATTCCACTCCTGGGCAGAATTAGTCATACTCTGCTATGCACCGTCAGTCATTTGCTATATGCTCTGTTTAGGCAATTATAATCCTGTAGTTTCTTTCTTTGTTTCCAATAACAGACCATCTATTTCTCCCATGCTTGTCAAGAACCGTATTTTTGTACATCCAGCGCTTGCCACACATCTACTTTATTTTATCAACTACTATCCATTCTTCATCACACCCTTACTGAAACCCTACAATACAGTAGACAAACAGACTTTAAGGTCTACTGGTTGGACACAAACACGCTGTGACAGATGACTAGACAAAAATCTGGTCTTCAAAAAAACCTGCAGTTCAACTAGACAAGGTTAAGACAGAAATAAAGACCAATAAATAAAACATACAAAAGGGTAAGAGAAATACGTGAAATGTTTTATGTCCCAAAATAGAAAAAAGCAAGTAGAAATACCATCGCCATGTAAAGAATAAATCATGTGTTGATCACTTCACAGTGTATATCAAAACATCAAGTGTATGACAGGTTTTGTCAATTATACTTCCATAAAGCTAAAAAAATGTAGTTAACCTAAACAAATAAGACCACTTCCCCATGTGGTTACTGATAAAAAGAGAGATTAAAAATAGTTTAATATAGGAATTTTTTCCTTGAATTAATTAAAATCTGAAGTAATCTGAAGAATAAAAATTTCTAAAATCAAAGAAAATCCTATTTATGCTGACAACCTTATGATATGGTTTTATATTCTCATTTATATAACCCATATAAAAGTATTTGGCTAATTTTTAAAGTAAATCATTGTTCTCACTACATGAATAGGAAAAGACTTCTTCTATACTACGTAAATCTGAGTATATCTGAGGAATCTGACCACAATATAAAAAATAAAATGTAAAAAAATAAAAATAAAACTCCTTATGTGTAATTATATTATTTACATTATCCTTAAAAATGTTTCGGGACACCTGGGTGGCTCAGTCAATTAAGCACCCAACTCTTGATCTGGGCTCAGGTCATGATCTCATGGTTTGGGAGATTCAGCCCCGTGCCAGGCTCTGTGCTGACAGCATGGAGCCTGTCTGGGACTCTCTCCCTCTCTGTCCCTCCCTGCGTATGTGCGCGCTCGCTTGCTCACTCTCCCTCTCTCTCAAAATAAGAATATAAACAATAACAAGAAATGTTTCAAAAATGTTCAGTCAACACCCATGCTAAGTAAGGCAGGAATATGGGGCACAAATGACTCCCCACAGCACATCCCTGAGAGGTTACCTAGTATTTACACAGTGCACTACATTCCACAAAGACCTCGCATATATAGCCTCAAACTTCCCACAATAACTTCATAACCTCTGACCAACTACTAGTGTCACTTCTAAAATTTATCTGTGCAAGGAAAGCATTACATAGGCAAAAAAGATGCATGTACAAATGTGTTCACTGCTGGGCTACTTATGTATGTAAAAAAACATAAGTAAAATACATTATTATATTTATTTTACCAATTTTATTAGTTATATTTATATAATAATCATATATTAATTATATTATATAATTATATAAATAATTATATTCCATATAATAGAATAGTATGCTGCTACTTAATAATCATGTTTTAAATAGTAATGCATGGGAAATGCTTGCAATAATACTATGTTAATGGAGAAAACAGAAGCAGCACAACAGAACACAAAAATGTACACAGATACCTGTTTTATAACATATATGAAATACAAAGACAAAAATGTTCATAGTTGCTACAACTAGGGAAGCCAGAATTATATAGATTTTTATTTTCTTATTGTGTATATTCCAAATTTAAGGAAAACTAAGTCCTTAGTAACCAATTACCAGGAAATACTAAGAAAATTAGCAGAGCAAAAAATTATGAAAGTTTGGTGAATGAACTGTAACATTTATACAATTAAATATCAGCTTAATCCAGTTTAAAGAAGTAGAACAATCATCTCCTACAATGAACATACAGTGTACCTACAGTTAGCTGCATCTCACTAGACTGATTATCTTCAGTTTCTGCTTCATATTCTGGAACAGATGCAAGACCATATTCTCCAGACATAGGTCTTTTAGCTTCATTTTGAGAAACTGCTGTGTAAAGAAGTATTTTAAAAATTGTAACCCAATCAGTATTTAGTTTTAATTGTTAACACTGTACTGATTTTCACAAAAGCCTTGAATAGCATCCTGAACGAGCACTGGGTGTTGTATGGAAAACAATTTGACAATAAACTATTATGAAAAAAAAATTTTTTTTTAAATCTAGGTAGGTAACGTCTCCTTTGTAACTTATAACGGAACCTTGCAATTACAAAAGTATTGATTATCTTTATTTAGGGACTATGAGGAGAGATGCATGTGATTGGGAACTACCCTTGGATCCCTTGATGCCTATTCTATGCTGATTCAGTATCTGTGTTTACTTCCTACCCACCAGTTTCTACCAGAATATTAGATTCTTATGGGCTGTTCTAGGTCCTCTTATTATTAGTAACTCAAATGTTAATACATACCACAAATTCAAACTTTAGAAAAGAGGGTCTGTTACTAGAGAGGTGGCATTACAATACACCAGAACTCTCAACTGTAAGAAACAACCATCAACAGGCACTGATTTTTAAGCTGAACATGTGTTCAAACTGAAAACTTGTAATGCTTACCTGTAATTTTAAGCGTTTCTCTCTGTAACGCTCTCGTGACTGGTATTCGCTGGTACCAGTGTCCAACACCTTCAACTTCCCAAAGGAGTTCATGATCTCCCGGATACTTTTCAAAGTACTGCTTGCAAGCTGAAAAATACATTTAAAATTTTCTAGAAATCCCAGGTATTGATTGTTTTGGGAAAACAGAAAGAAGAAATAGAAAGCTGCTTAGCTCACTTAAAAACACCAAGGCAACTTAAGAAAATCACACAACAGTCTCATTTATGAAAATTTTAACATGATCAAAAAAATAAAAATACTGATAAAACATGTACTTCTAGTAAGAAACTGCTACAGCCAAGGTCAAAGAGATTGGTGCCTGTTTTCTCCTCTAGTATTTTGATGGTTTCCTGTCTTACATTTAGGTCTTTCATTCCTTTTAAGTTTATTTTTGTGTATGGTTTGAGAAAGTGGTCCAAGTTCATTCTTCTGTATGTCACTGTCCAGTTTTCCCAACACCATTTGCTAAAGAAACTGTCTTTCTTCCCATTGGATATTCCTTACTACTCTGTCAAAGATTAGTTGGCCATATGTTCGTGGGTCCATTTCTGGGTTCTCTATTCTGTTCCTCTATGTATCTGATTTTGTGGCAGTACCATACTGTCTTGAGCACTACAGCTTTGTGATACAGCTTGAAGTCCAGAATTATGATGCCTCTAGCTTTGGTCTTCTTTTTCAACATTACTTTGGCTATTTGAGACCTCATATGGTTTTAGAACTGTTTATTCTAGCTCTGTGAAGAATGCTGGGTGTTATTTTGATAGGAACTGCATTGAATGAGTAGATTGCTTTGGGTAGAATAAGGCACTTAAACAATATTTGTTCTTCCAATCCATGAGCATGGACCGTTTTTCCATTTCTTTGGGTCTTCTTGTATTTCTTTTGTGAGCTTTCTATACTTTTCAGCCTAAAAATCTTTTACCTCTTTGGTTAGGTTTATTCCTATTGCATCTCAGGAGAGAACAGATAAACTATCAAAATAGTAATGCTAGGACAAAAATCCATACAGAAGAAAATAAAACCAGATCTTGACCTCACATCAACACCTTTCATATCATTAAATTCTAGATGGATTCTAAAACCTATTAAGAAAAACAAAACATTTAAAAGAAGATCTGCTAGCTCAGTCAGAAGAGAATGTGACTCTTGACCTTGGGGTTACCAGTTTGTGCCCCACATTGGGTGAAGAGATTACTTAAATAAAACCTTTAAAAAATACAAAAGAAAACATAGGCAAATACCTCTAGGACATTACAGTGACAAATGATTTCTCATGAAAGATATAAAAAATCACAATCCATAATGAAATATTAAGTTTAAAACTTTCTATCAGGAACAATGCCACAGAACTTTCTACAGTAATGGAAACACCGTATGTCATCACAGTCCAATACAGTAGCCACTGGTAGTCACATGAGACTACTGAGGAACTGAATGTAAAGTCTCATTTGATTTTAACTAAATTGAAATTATAATTAATTTATATTAGTGACTGCTGTACTGGACATCATAATTTTATATTCAAAAGATACTATAAAGACAAAGATTGGGAGATTTTCAGAATAAAACAAAGGTTTAGCATTCTTAAGCATACTTAAAAACCCTAAAATTGAATTAGACAAAATGATCCCCGAGAGAAACTGGAAGAGGCTATGAAAAAGATATTCACACATAATGCAAACCAAAAGATCACTTAACAAAAGAAGGTAAACCTCACTAGCTGCCAAGGAAACACAAGATGAAACAATAAGGTACCACTTTCACACCCACCAGATAATAACAAGCATCCAAAAAATAAGTAAAATGGAAACTCCCATACTGCTGGTGTAAGAACAATTTTGCAATAGTTAGTAATTTTGTATCTTATGCTCCAATTCTACTTGTGGATATATACCCTAAACACTTAGACACCTGGACAAGATGGCATTTATTTTTTATTTTTTTTAATGTTTTATTTATTTTTGATACAGAGAGAGACGGAGCATGAGAGGGGGAGGGGCAGAGAGAGAAGGAGACACAGAACTGGAAGCAGGCTCCAGGCTCCAGGCTGAGCTGGCTGTCAGCACAGAGCCTGATGCGGGGCCCGAACCCACGAACGTGAGATCTGACCTGAGCTAAAGTCAGAGGCTTAATCGACCGAGCCACCCAGGCGCCCCAAGATGGCATTTATAATATTCACTACAGGACTGTTTTTAAATGGGGGTGGGAGGTGCCCATCACTAAGAGATACATGAATAAAATAGTATGTATGCAATAAAGTATTATGCACCAACTACAACAAACTACACCTCTATGGTTCAACATTGATAAATATATTTAAAAGATCAGTAAAAAAGCAAGTTGGTATAGGTTCAAAATGATATTCTTTATATGAAGCTTAAAAACTACTGGAGCACCTGGGTGGTTCGGACTTCAGTTCAGGTCATGATCTCAACAGTTCTTGAGTTTGAGCCCCACATCGGGCTCTGTGCCAACAGCTCAGAGCCTGGAGCCTGATTAGGATTCTGTCTCCCTCTCTCTCTGCCCCTCCCCTGTTCGTGTCCTCCCTCTTTAAGAATAAACTTTAAAAAAAAACATATTAAACAAAATGATGCAGCCTCTGTGAGAAATAACTTGGCAATTCCTCAAAAAGGTAAACACAGAATTACCACAGAACCCAACAATTCCACTCTCAGCTACACACCCAAAGAACAGAAAGCAGGGACTCAGATATCTATCTGTACACCAGCATTATTCAGAGCAGCCAAAAGATAAAACAATCGAAGTATCCATCAAAAGATGAATGGATGAACAAATGAAATGCGGCTCCATAGCTCAGGGGTTAGAGCACTGGTCTTGTAAACAAATGAAATGTGACATATTCATATAATGAAAATATACTCCGCCATAAAAAGGAATGAAATTTTGATATATGGCACAACATGGATAGTCCTTAAATGCTATGGTAAGGGAAATAGGACAGAACATATACTGTATGATTCCACTTCTATGAAGTAACTGGAATAGGCAAATTCAGAGAGACCCAAGGGTGAATGTGGCTAATGCCACTGAACTGTATATACACAAGCAGCGCAAATAACAAATATTGTTATACATATTTTATCCAAAAAAAACCTTACAATTTTTTTTAAATAAAAAAGCAAGGGGCGCCTGGGTGGCTCAGTTCATTAAACATTTGACTTTGGCTCAGTACATGATCCCACAGTTCATGAGTTTGAGCCCTGCTTCGGCTGAGCCCTGTTTTTCTCTCTCTTCCCTCTTTCTCTCTCCTCTCTGGCCCCTGTGGAATTCTCTCTCCCTCCCTCCCTCCCTTCCTCTCTACCCCTCAACTCACTTGAGCTCTCTCTCTCAAAAATAAAATAGCAAACTAAATAATGCCTTATAGTGTTTATGGACACAGATCTAAGTATGAAACTGAGGACAGAAAGGATATACACCAACTTCAGCAACACTAGTATCACTGGGGAGAAAAGGGGAATGGCGTTACCAAGGGGTCCAAAGGGAACATCAACTGTATCTACAAGTTATATTTAGTTCTCCCTAAAAGTTAATAAAAACAATACGGCAAAACCTTAACAAGTGTTAATCTGGATAATGGATATATCGACACTAGAATACTATTCTCTCATTTTTTTCCCTGTATATTTGAAAATGTTTCTCACATTTTCTAGTTTTAGTTTCTATATGAAACAGATGTAGCCATAGAAAATAAGCACAATAGGCCACACTGAGTCATCTGTCTGAATTTAAATGACTAAAATAGTAGAGAATGCCTTACACAGTTAAGGATGAGGTCCAAAAGGGGTACTTTACAAAGGTGACTAGAGTTCAAGGTCCCAATTCAGATTTTTCTAGCCAGAGTCTGAAAGCGAACTCTCACACTAATGTTATTTAGCTAAGTGATACAGAAGGTATGTGCCCACAAGAACTCACATTATCAATTAAGCAGCATTAGCTATTCCTTAACAGGTTTTGGAGACTTCTTCCTCTTAATGACATTCTATATGCAGCACTAATTCATTCAGCCTTGCAATAAAATTATTTTAAAGCATAAACTTTATAATACGGACCCTATAATTCCCCAGATATTCCCCAAAGCTAAATGTCTCCAAACTATTTTAGCCATCTTTGCCTCACGGAATCTTTTCACAGCCACTTACTCAGCCCATTCATTCCGTGCAAAGAACTAAACCAAGTGCTGTTACAAAAGACATATCCACAGAATTTATGCACAACGAACTCAGCACCTAAACTGTTATTAAAATGAAAACTTAAAAGAAATAGACTGTAAGGTGGAAGGTACTTAAAAAGCGTAAGAACACTACATGTAAAGCATCACCAGATTTAAAGGAGAAAGATACATTTTTGTTGGACAGAGATCAGGCAAGGTTTTCAGTCTGGGCCCTATCAAAGAGGCAGATTCTAGAAAACTCAAGATAATTAACCTCTAGAGTTATCGATGTGGGTGGTACAAAATTAATGCAAATCAGTATTCTTCATATTTATAACTAGAGAGAAGAAATATTGTAAGAAAATACAATGTTCATAACAGCAACAAAAAGATAAAATTCCTAAACATATGCATTTTTTTCTGTTAGTTCTAAATAACTGGTTTGAACAAATTCCTACAGTTATACATATTACAGAATTATATTGTTGAATAGAAAAAAAACAACAAAGTCGATTCTCCGTAAGCTAAGACATAAGGGTTTTGGGGTTTTTTTTACATTAAAAAAGATTTTAATTCCAAAATAGTTACCATACAGTGTTAAATCAGTTTTAGGTGTACAACAGTTACGTGTATTACTCAGGGCTCTTCAAGTGTAGTCTTAATCTCCATCACCTCTATCACCCATCCCTCCACCCACCTCCCCTCCGGTAACCATCTGGTTGTTTTTTTGTAGTTTAAGAGTCTGGTTTTTTGTTTCTTTTTTTTTTTTTTCCCCTTTGTTCGTTTGTTTTCTTAAATTCCATATATGAATGAAATCATACAGTATTTGTCTTCCTCAGACTGACCTGCTTCATTTAGCATTATACTCTCTTGATCCATCCATGTTGTTACAAATGGCAAGATTTCATTCTTTTGATGGCTGAATAATACTGTGTGTGTGTGTGTGTGTGTGTGTGTGTGTCCAGTTTTCCTAACACCATTTGTTGAAGAGATAGTTTTTTTTCCATTGCACATTCTTGTCGTTGTCAAAGATTAACTGACCATATAATTATGTGTTTATTTCTGAGCTTTCTATTCTGTTCTATTGATCTATGTGTCTATTTTTGTGCCAGTACCATACTGTATTGATTACTACAGCTTTATAATACATCTTGATATCTGGGACTATGATACCTCCAGCTTTGCTTTTCTTTTTCAAGATGGCTTTGGCTACTTGATGACCTTTATGGTTCCATACAAATTTTACAACTGCTTGTTTCAGTCCTGTGAAAAATGCTGTTGGTATTTTGATAGGGACTGCATTTAAATCTGTAGGTTGCTTTTAGGTAGTATGGACATTTTAACAATATTTCCTCTTCCTATCCATGAGCATGGCAAGTCTTTCCATTTCTTTGTGTTGTCTTCAATTTCTTTCACCAATGTTTGATGAGTACAGATATTCTACTTCTTTGGTTTTCAGAATACAGATATTCCACTTCTTTGGTTAGGTGTATTCCTAGGTATTTTATTATTTTTGGTGCCATTGTAAATGGGATTTTCTTAATTTCTCTTTCTGCTGTTTCCTTATTAGTGTATAGAATTGCAACAGATTTCTGCACACTGATTATCTATCTTGCAACATTAATGAATTCATTTATCAATTCTAACAGCTTTTTTTGTTTTTTTTTAAAGATTTTACTCTTAAGTAATCTCTACACCCATGGGCAGGCCCAACTTACAACTCCTGAGATAAAAGTCACAGGCTCCACTGACTGAGCCAGCCAGGCACCCCTATCAATTCTAACAGTGTTCTGGTGGAGTCTTCAGGGGCTAATCTGTAAATTTAAAAGTAATCCCAATAAAATTTCAATAGAATTTTGTTTTTAATCTGGTAAATAGATTCTCAAGTCCACAGAGGATAATAAGCAAGGTCAGACATATTAAATGTGGGAGACTAGTCCTTTTAGATGTTCAAAAGCTAAAATAAATAAAACAGTAAGGTCCTAAAACAAAACAAACAAACAAACAAAAAAACCAGTAAGGCCCTGGAACTTAAAAGATTAACAGAAATCAATAAGCAGAAATCTACAAAAAATATATATTATATATATAAAAAATAAAATTTAATATAGGATATAGATTAAGAGTAAGCAAACTTTTTCTTAAAGTGACAGATAATAAGTATTTTAAGCTTATAGGCAATATGGGCACTGTCATAACTAACCAATTCTGATGTTTTAGTGCAAAAGAAGCCATAGATATATGTAAATGAAAGAAGATGGCTGTATTCCAATAAAACTCTATTTATAAAAAAACTAGCCGGTCAGTGGATCATTGTTTGCTAACCTAATACAAATACAAAACTGTGCAAAAAAATAAATTATTCAATAAATGATACTAAGCAACCACATATCTGTCAGATAAAATAAAGGATCTGTACCTCATAAATTCCAAACAAATAAAAGATTCATGAGACTTTATTTATTATATGCTACAGTAAATCAGCTCCTTATAGTAAGCTAATTACCTACTCTAGCCTGCCCATCCATACCTGTATGCAGAATGAAAATTATCTTTCTAAAGCTAACAATGTAAAACATGTAGTATTTCCTATATCATTAAAGATACTCATGGAAACAAGTGAAGGTCATCAAAAATACTGGACATAGAGCAGCATCAAGGAACTACTAATTACATTGGAAAAGAAAACCAAATGGAAATCCAATTTCTTCAAATATCGTAATCATGGTACAAGATAGACAGGAAGAAGAAGAAACAAAATGGAGATGCCACCTAGTCCAAAATTTTCTATTTTCAGTATATTCCTTTATGTTCACATTTCAAAGTGTCTTAATCATAAAATTTTACAAATCAACAAAATATTATCAGGCAATTTCTGTCTAAACTGAAGGATAAGGAGAACTAAAGCCCACTAAAACTTCATGCAAAAACAGACATGCACCTAAAATTCACTTGGTATTCAATTTATCATTATCACGGCATCATTCATAACAGCTAAAACATGGCAACAACCCTAAAGGCCATCAACTGATGATGGATAAACAAAATGTGGCATTTCCATACAATGAACTACTATTCATCCTTAAAAAAGAATGAAGCACTGATTGTGCTACACCATGGATGAACCTTAAAATTTTTAAGCAAAATGAAAGAAGCCAGACACAAAGGACTTACAATATAATTATATCACATGATTACATTTCTAGGAAATGTCCCTACTAGGTAAATCCAAAGTGAACGAAAATGAATTAATGGTAGAGGATGAAGGAATGGGGGAATAAAGAGTGACTACTACCTGGTGCCAGGTTTCTTTTGGGGTAATGAGAATGTTCTGGAATTAGATAGTGGATATGGTTGTACAGCTATGAATATAATAAAAACCACTGAATTGTACACTTTAAGAGGGTGAATTTTTATGGTAATATGAATTATATTTCAACTTTTTAAAAAAGCTACCACACTTTGAAAAAGCCATTATATGAGACAAGGACACATTTGCAAAATGAAGCCCTAGGGAGCCAAAGAATCCAAATGTATTTAATACTGATATATACACATTTACAATATTCTGCAGAAAAAACTCAGAAGTGGCAATGAGACAAGTTTAACATTTTTAAATTTAATTTACCTGTGTACATTAGAGAAGAGAGTGGATACCGCAAACCAAGTGCATCTTCTGTAAAGGAATCAACAAAGTCCTCCAGCATATGAAGCCCAAAATCTTTGCCTCGGTATTTCTTTCTTACAAACATTGTATCAAGGACTGGCAGTTGGTAGCTTTGGGTAAGAAATGAGGCACAAACACTTCCTGTAGTCATAAGAACAGAAATCCAACAATTCTTCACATTAAAAGACCAAACATGTATATACATTTAAAGAACATGAGTTAATAGTCTTTCTAGAAATGGTTAGTTTTTTCCTACATCAAGAAGAATGTCAAAGAAATATACCAATTTCATAATATAAAATGCTTCCCAGCCACTGTATTACACATCACAAAGTATACATATGATAATGAGAAAAGCTATGTATTTTATGTGTGCCAACAGGATCACCTACCACAAGTAACTATTCCCATGTTATGAACTATATACTAGAACATGCATCTGTCTGTAGACTTGCACAACTTTAAAACTCATCAACGATTACATTTTAGAACTGAAAGAGTATTTGATGACTGTATATAGGTTATAATACACAAAGTACCTCATTCCAACCATGGTCATTGAACATCCATCTTACCCCTTTTTCTCTAATGAGTACAGTCTCATTTTTATCTACTTCATGCTGGCAAAGAACTGAATTAATTCTCCAGATTTTTAAAGACTATGGATTGAACTAAAAGGAAACATTTCTCGGGGCGCCTGGGTGGCTCAGTCGGTTAAGTGCCCGGCTTAGGCTCAGGTCATGATTTCACGGTTCATGGGTTCAAGCCCTGCATCAGGTTTTGTGCTGACAGCTCAGAGCCTGGAGCCTGTTTCAGATTCTGTGTCTCCCTCTCTCTCTGCCCCTCCCTTGTTCGCACTGTCTCTCTCTGTCTTAAAAATAAATGAACATTAAAAAAAAAAAAAAGGAAACATTTCTCTTAAAAATGGTATGTTAGCAATCTTTTCGCTGTGAGTCTATTTTTTTAAATATCCTGTATGTTTAAGGTTAAACAGGAGATATCACTTACAGTAACTACATATACCTCTTCTTAGTACAGGGGTATATGGAGTTGTCTTTTAAGAACCCTGATTTGTGTTCTGACCCTCTAATTAGATGTGTTAGTACCTTAACACATTTGAAGACGGTATATAAGTTGCAGGCATCATGGTAGGGAATCCCACCCTAATCTCTAATATTAGTTCATATTTATCAGTCATAGTCTACTTTTTTTGTGCCTCAAATAAAATAATGTACTATTCTCAGATTATTCATATGATTTGAGATAAATTCCAATAATGCAGTTCAAGAAAGAAACAAAGGTAACAAACAACTTACAAATTAACTTTCACCAATCATGGCATTTGATGAATTAGTCAACATAACAAGATTTATTTTTTAGTTGAACCAAATAATTTAAATTATTTATAATTAAATTGGAGAATTTCAGTAATTTTCTGCAATAGTCTCCAAGACTATCGATTAACTTAACTTTAGAACAGGAAATTCACATTGCTTGGATCTTAACTGCTAACATTCAGTTAGGGTATTTCTATGGGTTGAAAGGTCTTAAATGATGACTATAGTTAACAATACTGTGCACTTGAAATTACTAAGAAAGTAGAAATTAAATGTTATCACCACAAAAAAAAGGGAAAACGGTAACTATGTGCAGCAATATGTTAATTAGCTTGATTTTGTTGACTCACAATGTATCTATATATATCAAGTTGTACACCTTAAATACATACCACTTTTAATTGTCAATTTTACTCATAAAGCTGAAATATATAAGTAAATTACATGTAAAAGTCTACCAGGTAGTCTCACCAATAAGCTACTATGACCATAATCAACTTATAATACCTTGAAATTAGAAGTATTATATATATACCTCTAATTATATATAATACCTTGAAATTCATAATAACTGCTAATAGTAATTATGAAATCAAAAGAGACATTACTTTATAAGCACTAGTAGTTCAAAGGAAAAAGCAAAAATGAGAAGCAAAAGCACTATCTAGTTCTAATTCTCAATATGGAGCCTGAGGATTTATGGGCATTTACTATTGCACATGGTTCAGATCCCCTTACAGAAAAATTGTAATTTTATAAAGGAAATTTTCCACAAGTTGATTTTTTTGTTTCACCCAAACATTTCTTCTAGTAGAGAAGACGTAAGTTCCAGCATCTTCAGGTGTCAAAATTTATGAAACTAGTATCCATGAAGTCAAAATTCTTCTACTATTGATCTACCACATACACACACACTGCAAAAAACCATGCTGATTCTCTTCCTTTACTTAAATATTTATACAGTTGACCCTTGAACAACGTGGGAGTTAGGGGCACCGACCCCCTGAGCAGCTAAAAATCCACCTAACTACTAACAGCCTACTGCTGCCTGGAAGCCTTACTAATACCAAACAATCAGTTAACACCAAACAATCCATTAACACCCATTGTGTATCTTACAGATATTACATACTGTATTCTTCCAATATAGGAAGCTAGAGAAAAAGAAAATATTATTAAGAAAGTCATATGAAAGAGAAAATACATTTACAGTACTGTACTGTTTTTATTGTGTACAGGTTCTACTCAATTATCTTCTAAAGCAAAACCACAACCTGCTAACTTAGATGAAGTTTTCATTAAATTTACTAACTGAAATTAAATTTAGCATTGCACATGGTAGACTGAATACTCAGAGTTCTCAAAGTTCTATCTTTGACCGTCTTCTTCTTCCATATATTCTCTCCGGGAAATCTCACCTACTCCCAAGGCTTGTACCATTTATCCAAATGTTGATAATCACTAATCTTTAGTTTAACACATGAGACCTTTCCAAGATCAAGAATGGAAGTGCTCACATAAATGTAAATGTAACAAAAATCATAGGATTAGTTCAATAAACAGAGAAAAAAACATCTGACAAAATCTAAAACCTTTCATGATAAAAATACTCAATGTCCTAAACCTCATAAAGGGACTTAGGAAAAACTCACAGCTAACATCACACTTAATGATGAAAGACTGGATGGTTTCCCCTAAGATCAAGAATAAAACAAAACTTCATCCTCACTACTTCTACTCAACCCTGTACTAGAGGTTCTAATTAAGCAAGAAAAAGAAGTAAAAGGCACCTAGACTGAAAAGAAAGAAGTAAAACTACATTTTAAGATGACATGATTGTGTATATAGAAAATCTTAAGGAATCCACAAAAAATTATTAAAACTGGTAAAAGGCAGCTCAGCAACGTTGCAGGACGCAATATCAATATACATTCAATTGTATTTCTATATGCCAGCAATGAACAATTTGTAAATGAGATTAAAACAATTACCTTTACCATAGCATTAACAAATAAAAAAATTCTTACAAATAAATTTAACAAAAAAAGTGCAAAGTTTATATGCATAAACTACATTGTTAAAAGAAATTAAAAAACATCTAAATAAATGAAAAGACACCCATGTTCTTGGGTCAGAGGACTTAACATTATTAGATGTCAATATATTCCCAAAATTGACCTAAAGATTGAAAATTCTCAGCAAATTATTTTTGCAGAAATTGACATGGTCTGGGGCACCAGGGTGGCTCAGGTGGGTAAGCATCAATTCCTGATTTTGGCTCAGGTCATGATCTCACAGAGCACAGAGCAGCACAGAGCCTGCTTAGGATTCTTCCCTCTCTCTCTCTGCCCCTCCCCGCTTGCTCATGCTCTTTCTCTAAACACATAAAAACAAACTTTTTTAAAAAATTGACAAGGTGATCCTAAAATTCCTATGAATTGCAAAAGACCTCAAAAAGTACAAACAATCTTAATGAAAAATAAAGTTGGAGGACTCACACTTGCAATTTTCAAATTAACAAAGCTGCAGTAATAAATACTATATGCTACCGGCACATGAACAGATACAGAGATCAAAGGACTAAGGGTCCAAACACAAGACCTCATATATATAGTCAAATTATTTTTGTCAGGGGCTCCAAAACAACTCTATGGAAAAAGAACAACTTTTTCTTTCTTTTTTATTTTTTTCTTATTTATTTTTGAGAGACAGAGATAGTGTGAGCAGGGGAGGGTCAGAGAGAGAGGGAGGTATGAATCTGAAGCAGGCTCCAGGCTCTGAGCTAGAGGTCAGCACAGAGCCCAATGCGGGGCTTGAACCCATGAACCATGAGATCATGACCTGAGCTGAAGTTGGATGCTTAACCGACTGAGCCATCCAGGTGCCCCCAAAACAACTTTTTCAATGAATAGTCCTGGGAAGACAAGACAGTCACTTATGGGGAAAAAAAAAAAGATGTTGGACTCCCTCACACCTTATACACAAATTAACTGCAAAAGAATTATCAACCAAAATTTAAGAGCTATAACTATAAGCTCTTAGAAGAAAACATAGCAGTATATCTTTATCACCTTGGATTACACAAAGCTTTTTTAGATAAATAGAGGGGAAATTATCCATATTAATCATCCAATAAGAGACTTGTATCTAAAATATATGAAGAATGCTTATTAACTCAATAATAAAAATATAAACAAAATCATATTTTAAAGTGGGCTAAGGATTGGGGTGCCTGGGTGGCTCAGTCAGTTAAGTGTCTGACCAGCTCAGGTCACGATCTTGCTGTTTGTGAGTTAGAGCCTCGCATCAGGATCCTCTGATCAGCTTCAGATCCTCTGTTTCCCTCTTTCTCTACCCGACCCCGCGGTATGCATGCGTGTGAGTTCTCTCTCTCTCAAAAATAAGTATTTTTAAAAACAAAAAATCTTGTGATATGTGACAACATGAATGAACCTTGAGGACATCATGCTAAAATGAAATAAGCCAGCCACAGAAGTACAAATACTGTAGGACTCCAACTATAAGAGGTATCTAAAAGAGTCAAACTCATAAAGGAGAAAACAGAACAGTAGTCACCAAGGAGCGATGGGGAGGTGCTAATCAAGGAGTTTAAAACTTCATTAATGCAACATTAGTAAATTCTATGGACCTTCCATATAACATTATTCCTATAGTTAATATTATATTCTGTACTTTAAAAATCTATTGAGTAAATCTTCTGTTCTTAAGCCAATAAAGTAAGGATTTAAAAAGGCTTTTTAGGGGTTCCTGGGTGGCTCAGTCAGTTAAGCAGCCGACTTTAGATCAGGTCATGATCTCACAGTTTGTGGGTTTGAGCCCCCCATCAAGCTCTGTGCTGACAGCTCAGAGCCTGGAACCTGCTTCTGATTCTGTGTCTCCCTCTCTCTCTCATCATTCCCCGCTCGCTCGCTCTCTCTCTCTCAAAAATAAACAAATGTTAAAAAAAAAAAAGGGCTTTTTAAAGATAAGTAATCCAGGCAGAAAGTAGATTAGTGGTGTCCAGGGACTATTGGGTAAGGAAAATGAGTGACTGCTAATGGTCACAGGGATTCTTTATTAATTTTTAATGTTTACTTATTTTTGAGAGACAGAGCATAAGCTGGGGAGGGGCAGAGAGAGAGGGAGACAGAGAATCAGAAGCAGGATCCAGGTTCTGAGCTGTCAGGGCAGAGCCCAACGTGGGGCTTGAACCCAAAGATTGTCATGATCTCACAGTTTATGAGTACAAACCCCACACTGGGTTCACTGCTGTCAGTGCAGAGCCTGCTTTTAATATTTAAATTTTTTTTAAAAAAGTGAATTTCATGATATATGAATCTCAAAATAACTATGGTGAGTGAAAGAAGCCTAAAACAAAGCTGTACATAATGTAATGATTCTATTTTATGAAATTCCAGAAGCAAGCTAATCTATACTAATAGATAGCTGATAAGTGTTTGCTTCGGGATTCACAGTCGGCAAAGGGATGTTTACCAAGGACCACAAACAAACTTTTGGGAATAATGGATATGATTATTATTTTGGGGGTTTTTTTGCCTCATTTTATTTTTAATAGTTTACTGTCAAGTTGGTTTCCATATAACACCCAGTGCTCTTCCCCACAAGTGCCCTCTTCCATGTCCATCACTCCCCTTCCTCTTTCCCCCTCCCCCTTTATCCCTCAGTTTGTTTTTAGTATTCAAGAGTCTCACGATTTGCCTCTCTCCCTCTTTTTCCCCCCTTCCCCTCCCCACAGTCCTCCGTTAAGTTTCTCCTGTTAGACCTATGCGTGAAAACATATGGTATCTGTCCTTCTCCGCCTGACTTATTTCACTTAGCATGACACCTTCGAGTTCCATCCACATTGCCACAAATGGCCAGATTTCATTCTTTCTCATTGCCATGTAGTATTCCATTGTATGTACTCACCAAACTCCACACCCGAAAAACAAATAACCCAGTGAAGAAATGGGCAGAAGACATGAATAGACACTTCTCCAAAGAGGACATCCACATTGCCAACGGACACATGATTATTATTCTGACTGTGGTAACAGTTTCACAGCTTATATACGTATGTCAAAATACAACAAATTATAAATTTTAAATATGAGAAATTTTTATGTCAGTTATATCACAATAAAGCTGGAGGAAAAAAAGTTAAAAAAAAAAAAGACAACCCATCTAAAAACAGTTGCGCAAAGGATCTACAAAGACATTTTCCCAAAGAAGACACATACACATGAAATGGCCAATATACATACGGGAAGACACTCAAAGTCTGTAGCCATTAAAGAAATACAACTCAGAAAGATAATGCCATGCCACTTCACACCTACTAAACTGCCTAAAGTAAGATAGATAAAAACAACTGTTGGTAAGGATGTGGTGAAATCTGGTATATTACTGGTGGGAATGTAAAATGGTTCAATCACTTTGGAAAACCATTTGGCAGCACCTCAAAAGGCCAAGCTCAGAGTCACCATATGATCCTGCAATTCCACTCCTAGGTATATACTCAAGAGAAATAAAAACACATCCACACAAAAACCTATACACAAATCTTCACAGCAGCATCATTTATAATAGCCAAAAAGTAAAAACAACTCAAAAGTCCATCAAATGATTAAAGAGGGTGCTGGCACATCCATACAAAGATGTAGTATTTGGCCCTAAAAAGGAATAAAGTGGTGATAACATGCTGCAACATGGACGAAACTTGAAAATAGTACTCTAAGCCAAATAAGTCAGACCCAATAAACTGTGTCTGACTGTATTATTGTAGGTCTCTATTTATATGTCCGGCATAGACAAATCTAGAGAGACAGACTAGTGGTGGCCTAAGACCAGACACTGAGGGAGTTCAAAGTGACTGCCAATGAGCACAAGGTTTCTTTTCGGAGATGATCCAAGTGATCTAAATTTGATTACGGTGATAGCTATACAATTTGCTGAATCTACTAAAAAAAGAAACTGAATGTTATAATTTACATAGATGAATTGTACGGAATGTAAATACTGTCTCAATAAAGTTACTACTAAGTAAAAGAGAATAGTAATTTATACATGTGATTCCAATAAATAAATAAATTTATAATCAGATTTTTCACGGATACTCTCCAAACCTAATCTTCCCCTTAGCGTACCAATTTTTCATTACATCTCATCACCACCCATCCAGCTACTCATAGCAAGAAAATCCATAATTCATCCTTAACTCATTTCCTCCACAACCCAAGTACAATCCATCAGAAATTCTCCAATAGTAACTTCGTAATTTATCTCAAATATGATGACTTCTACCTCATCTCCTTTGGCCAGGCCACCATCAGCTCTTACCAGGGCCTCTCTGCAACAGCCTCTTAACTAACTGAACTCAACCTCAAGATCTCCTCTCCTGGTTTTTCACACAATAGAGTTAATTACTTATTTTAAAGAAAACTCAAATCGCATTACGCCCATGTTCAAAACTTTTCAATGGATTCTCACTACCAGTAGAATAAACTCACACCCCCTCCCTGGCCTACAAGACCATTCAGGATACAGCCCTGCCTCTCTCTATCCCTGTACCACCCCTCCCTCTACTATGGCTGCTGGCCTTCTTGCTGCAACTGAACACCCTAAAATTGCTTCTGCCTCTAGGCTTCTATATTTCAGTTCTTTGCCTCAAAACCTCTTTACCTGAAACATATCTAAACATCCTTTACTTCCTTCAGAGATGCTTACCGGGACCTTTAATAGGATGTTTTAAATAGATTTAAAATAGTATCTCCCACTTACACTCTATTCTTTTATCTACTTTAGTTTTCTTCACAGCATTGCCTACTTTGTCTCTGTTCATTGCTAGCTCCTCGTCTAAAAGGTGGGGAACTTATACAAGTTTTATCACTATCGCTCAATATCTCCCTCTTGCTCTTTCTCCTATTCACATTCTTGCCCCTCTCCTTCCTCCCCTATGTATGTAACACTTAAAAAATAATTTTTAAAAGATCAATCAAATTTGACAATATCATTCAGGATCTATGCATCAAATTCAAGAATGGATATTCTGCCCCAACTAAGTAGCTTTCTCTTCTCATGGAATCACCATTTCTTCTTTGTCCACCAGCAATATGTCTTCCCTCACCTTCATAAAAACTGGTTTAATGCCTCATGAAGGCATCAGTGTGTGACTGTCTCGACAGAATGCATGCATACAGTGAGTTCTAAACAAACAATGTGACTAACTGTATCTATGTGAGAGATCTTGTCATGTACCGCTAGACAAGTATTCTCATCACAGTCTCATCACAGCATAAGTGTTCTATAAATCAGTTATACATACATTGGCTGATTTAACAAAGCAATACAGAAAGCTTCATGTTAAGACTCATCTTTGCTTAAGTAACAGTCCCACATAGGTGTCAATGCAGAGTGGCTGGCTTTCTGAAGCACAACCATCCAAGAACTCTTTCAGTCACCTACCGGTGTGCGACAAACCATCCAAAACGTACTGACTTCAAACAAAAATTTTCACTATTTATCACAACTCTCGTATGGTATCAGATGGGGCAATGAAACAGCTACAAGTCCAAATGCCTTCACTCCCACCAGAGAGACAGTGTACTGGCTTCTGAACTAGAAGTGCAGCTGGGCTGACCAGCTGGGAGCCTCAGTTCTCCTCAACGCAGCTGTTTGGGCTTCCTCACCACATGGCAGTCTCAAAGGAGTCCTGTTTCTGACATAGTGACTTAGCTTCCGGCAGTACCAAAATGCATACTTCCAGGCTTTAAGGTTTAGCATGGTGTCACTCGTGCTGCATTCTACTGGTAAACCATGTCACAAGACCACCTCAGGTTCAAGCAGGCTATGCAAGCACATAAATAATGGAAACAGGGTTCACTGGGGGCCACCAAAGTAGCAGACTACCACAGGAACTCAGGCTGTGGCTTCCCCATCCCCTAGGTCTTCAAAATCCTTTGCATTCAGCAGACAGATGAAGAAAAGCAGTGCATCTTAACCACTTTGATCTGTCATATGTATCATTTTTTATCACTTTGGAACTAACTAGTTACACAGCTCCACCTAGATTAGCTATGAAAGTGAGTGGAAAATGAAATCCCTGACTGCACAACTATTGGCCAATGACCGGAACACAGAAGATGAAGCACAAATATTTGGTGAACAGTGGAGAGCCTCAGGTAACTTTCCCGTTTCTCTGATCTCCCACTAGATTAATATTTCCTTCTTAACTGTCAGGAAGGCAAGGCGCACATCCCAGCAGAGAGTACCTTTTCCTGGCAGACTCCCTCCACAGTTATGTTTCATTACCTCACGCTGTTTCCAGCCTCTTATATATATGTCCTCACACCAATATTCATAAACACACACTCAATTTATACAAGGGTTTTGACTGATCTCATCTTTGTTTTAAAATTACACTGACTTCTGGGGCACCTTGCTGGCTTAGTCAGTGGAGCGTTCGACTCTTGATCTCAGGGCTGAGTTTGAGCCCCACGTTGGAGAAAGAGAGTACTTATCATAAAATCATGTATCTACTAATACATACATGCACACATAATAGAATTGCACTGTCTTCTGTCAAAATCCACACTTCCCCCATGTGATCAAACTTCTATTTCTAACTATCTCTTAGATGTCCCATTGGATGACTGAACTTTACATGCCACAAGTGAATTCAAGTATTGCCAAGCCCAGCCCTCCTTCTCTACTCCCATCTTAAGATCTTCCCACCCAGGCACCCAAGCCAAAACCCACAGAAGTCTTCACTGGCCCTCTCCTTCCCTTCGACAGACAGACAGACCGTGGAGTCATCACACTCTGTCCACCCGGAAGTCTCCCTCAAACCGATTTCCTTCTCTATTCCTATTCCCACGTCCCTCATGTTGGTCCTTCTCTCACCTGGACTACTAAAATAGCTCCCAATTAACTGAGTTCCCTACCCAAGCACCAAAAAATTAATTTAAATTTAATATTTATCTTTACATAAAATTCCTTGATAGCTTCTTTGCCAATAAAATTCCAGACTTCAGCATGGCATTTAAGACCTTTCACAAGGGGACCTCCATATTTACCTCTCACTTATTCTAGTATCCCTACCCTTTAGTCCCACCGGGTTATCCAGGATAGTGTCCCAAATACAATTTCAACTTTCATGACTCCGTGCCTTCTTTTTATATTTATATTCCACTTATATGTTTACTGAGAAGTTCTTTTCCTGTGCCCCTTCTCTGCCTACCGATATCTACCTTACCCTTCAAAGCCACTTTTAATTGTCACTTTCTCAGTGACACCTTCCTCTATGCAAAATTTACTGTTCCATCCTTCGATGACACCCTATCCTGTTTGATAACTCAAATACAGTACTTGCCAAAGTGAATTATGAGTAGCTGTTTAATGACTACAGTTTTCTGTCTCATCCACTAGATTTTTGGTGCTCTGAAGGCAGAACCCTTATGAGAAAGCATGTGGCTTTTTAGACGCCTAGAAATTCACCTGAAAATAAAGTAGCCACTTCATTTCCCAATGACACATTTCAGGTGGCCAACAGCGGTTGGGATTTCCCCATGCCTTTGCTCATTTCCTTAAAAAAAAAATAAGGACCTAGACAGACTCAAGGCCCTACAATATAACCCCACTCCTCCAACATAAACTTCTGCTATGTTTTGCCTTTAGCTACGCTACCAATCTTTATCATTTTATATCACAGTTTTCATGTTCCTTTTTTAAAGAATCTTACAACAGAAGGGCCAGAGATCTGAATTTCAGTGAACAGGAGGGGAATGATTTGCCCAAAAAAGTGAAGAAGATCACAGACATAGCTGTCAATTAAAAGGTCTAAAAATCATGAAGAAAGCTGACCAGCAAATGAGAGAGAAAAAAACGCCTCCATTATGAATTATTACAAATGAGAATTACAAAAACCAAACATATGTCCCTCAATACTGATCATAAGTCCCTTTGGCAGTGACTCCACAAAATGACGTATACAACTTGTTGATTGGACTGTTCTTCCTTCACATGGTTGACGTGCTTTCCCAAAATATGAGTCTTCATTTCCCCCCCAAAAAATATGGGTCTTCAAGTTAGATCAAGGTGGTCCACAGCCAAGTAATAATGGACATTTCCAAAACAGCAACCAGTGACAGTGTCCTCAAGTTTGCTTTATCGCTCAGCTCGTATACCCTAAAATGTGATATCTGATTTACACAAATTTGCATCTTTTCTATTTCTTGACAAAGGGCAAAGTTACAAAACTTCCACTGAATCAACAAAGGGGTTTCTTGTTTTGTTTTTCCACACAACTATGTGAGATATTTTTCATTAAATAGTTCTCTAGTTTCAGGTAGAGGGGGTGCCTGGGTGGCTGAGTCAATTAAGCATCCAACTCTTGACTTGGGGTTAGGTCATGATCCCACAGTGGTGAGATGGACCCCTGCATCAGGCTCCCTGCTAAGCGTGGAGCCTGCTTGGGATTCTCTCTTCCCATTTCTTTCTCAAATTAAAAAAAAAAAAGTTCAACTACTTTTTGTAGTAGACACTGATTAGATTCTGGAAATACAGTAAAACCCTGGATCGCAAGTAACTTAGTCCGTGAATGTTCCTCAATATGAATACACATTTCTAATAAATTTTAACTTGATAAACGAGAGTAATGTCCTGCAATACAAGTAGAATGTGATGCTGAATGTCACATGATCACAACTGAATCAATGGTTCTTGAAATTTGCTTTGATATACAAGTGCTCTGGATTATAAACAAGTTTCCAGAACAAATTATGCTCACAAACCAAGGTTTTACTATAGTTCCATTTTTTTAAATGTTCACTTTTGTTTTTAATCAAAGTTCTACATGTATACTATTTAGAGCACAACAGTCCTGTAAGACCGTAGGAAAAAAAAAAGCAGTCCCACAACTGCCTCCATGACCCACATATATTTTCTGCTCCACAGGAACTACCACTTTGAAAGTGTTTAACTGATCTTTCTGGTATTTACTTCCACATCTCTAAATAACTTACTACTTTTCTTGATGTTTCCATTTTAGGCACCACCAATAGACTTCCCAGTAAGGAAGGGGGGAGTTTAGCTCTTCCACACATTCATATATCCAGTGTGCACCATAACCACACTTACTCAGTGCCTGAAGGGCTTTGTTTCATTTCTTGTGCTCAGTATTGATGAGCAATCTAACCCTTCTGATTATTGAACCTTGGTATAAATGCTTCTCTCCTTCTCTGGAGATGTACAAAATCTTTATCCCAGATTTCTGAAATTTCATCTAATCTAGCTCAGTACGAGTCTATTTTAATTGACTGTGATGGATACTCAATGGGTCCTTTTAAAGTAGAAACGCATGTTCTACAGTTCTGAGAAATTTTCTTAAATTATTTCATTGGTAATTTCTTCCCCGCCAGTTTCTCTGTTATCTCCTGAAATGTCTATTATTCAGACCATTCCTGTAATTTTCTTTCCTACTTTCCATCAGTTAGGGTTCATTTTATGTTATAGTTGTTCTCCTTTCTGATCAATTTTCTCAACTTTATCTTCCATACATTGAATTTTTAATTTCCAAGAGCTCTACAGACATTCTTTTAACGTATCTTGTCCTCACTTCATCAGTGTAAGGCCTACTCTTACTTTCCAAAAAATATTAACCGTTGTCTTGTTCCATTTTTTGTCTGTCTCTTCCAAATTGTTATAATTCTTTTTTGTTTTGATCTCCACATTTCATATCAGTGGATTTCCCTAACTAAGCCCTTTGTTCATAGTTAGGGATGAGACATTAAAAAGCTGATTAGATGTTCTGTGTGCATGGTGGTGACTGCTGACATTGACCTTCACAGAAGGATGATCTGACAGGGACCTTTCCCAGGCGAACCACTTATATTGCTATTTACAGAATTTTTTTTCTCACTTCAAATTCCTCAAAGGAAACATTTTTGCTCATGTTATAATATTTAAAATTTTTTGAAATACCGTGTATTGACACATCTTTGGCAACATGTAAAACTTTCATCTTAAGTTTCAAGAATTTTAAGGGAAGAAAAAAAGAATTTCAAGGATAGAATTTCTAGCATATTATCAATTATATACTGAAACTATTATAAACATTTTAGACTTATAAAAATTTGCAAAAATATACAGAGTCCAATGAACCCTTCATCCAGCTTCCCCTAATGTTAACTTCTTATAACATCAAAGTACTATTATCAAAAACCAGGAGATGAATATTGATAAAATGCTATCAACTAGAACCTTACTCAAATTTCATCACTTTTTCCACTAATGACTTTTTTCAGTTTCTAAATCCAATTCGGAATTCCATACTGGATTTAGTTTAATATGTTTTTAATTCTCATCTTTGATAATTCCTTCACCTTTATCTTTCATGGTCTTGACACTTTTAGAGATTACTCATCAGTTATTTTGTAGAATAACCTTCAATTTGGCTTTGTCAAACGACTTCTCATTATAAAATTAAGGTTCTATGTTTTGGGTAAATATACCAAAAATAATGCTTTGCCATTCAGAGATCAGGAATCCATGATATTGATAGGCGTTATTCATGGTGATATTAATCATGACTCATTAGCTAACACAGTGCCTGCCATGATTCTCTATGTAAATTTAATATTTTTCTCTTTTCAATTAACAAATATTAAAGATAAAGAAAAATTATTACATTAGTTTAATAAATCTACCAAATGGACTCTAAAGAGTAACCCTCATCATCCCCTGAAGAAACTATTCCGTTACTATTGAACTAACCATTCCTTAACACTCAAAAATGTTAGTGTTCCTTTTTCTTCTTCAACTTCTATTTCTCTTGTATTTTTTTCTACAGAATGTTATCCTGATGTAATATATTTTTATTCTTGGATTATATGCTTATTGATCATCCAACTGTTCTTTGCTACAAAAATATACATGTACATAAATATAAATTTTTAAAATTTCTTGTGACCATACAGTTCTAATTATCAATCCAAAAGAAATGTTGAGTTATCATCATCAATATTAATATGAGTACACAATGGATCAAAACACAAATGTTTTATACATTCAGAAAATTACTTATTAGGGAAAAATTAAATTTTACTGAAAATACATCAATGACATAGACATAGATTACCTTTTTTTTTTTTTTTTTTTTGGCTTATGAGTTCATGAATGAGTATTACTTACTACCAGAATGAGACAAGGTTCAGCATTAATCCTATTCTTATTTTTTTATAGATAAAAGTACTCAATTACTATAGAAGGGACCAGAAAATCTCTAGTTATAATGGCATTAAATTCTGTGAGTTCCCTTAGAGTTATCTTCCAGATTTCATACAACAATCTGCTGTGAAAAACTACTTTTAATAATGACATCTACCTAACCCCAAAACCATACAAACTCCAAGTCCCCCACACTGATCTCTTTATTTCAAACAAAAAAGAATTTATAGTTTCTTGAATTTCATTATACTATAGTAGGATTTGACCTCATAGTCTCCTTTTATATATCAAGACTAACTTTATATCCCAATAAATATCCGGATATACTGATACCCTATTTAACTTAAAAATCATAAATATTAAGTGATATCATAAGGCTTTCATTCAACTACAAATTTGTTTAATAAAGATTCTCTCTTTTTATTACTGGTAGTTTTTTTTTTCCTGATAACACAGATTACAAATACTTCTATCAGAAAATGTTTTAGCATTTGTTTTCAGCAATTTTTCCAAAATATTTTACACTTGGGTTTCCTTTAAAAAAATACTTCCAGAATGAATTAAATGGTTATTAATTCAAAGTCTGGTATAAGCACAACCTAATTCCATTGTTATCTGGTGGATGGGAGCCAAAACTTCAAAGTGGGGAAGAACTAAACTAAACAGTAAGGAGGTAACGCAATTAGCAGAAAAGTGTGGAAGGTGCTAAAAGTGGTAGACAAGTAGCACTTGAAAGCTCCAGGATATAATGTTTGGTCAACTACCAGAATAAGCAAAACTAGAGGCCAGGTCCCCGAGGAGAGGAGGGGCCCAAACGTTCATTAAAGGAAGAGAAGCACCTCCTGTAATCAAGTACTGATCAGATCATCAGATGCTGAAACAGGAATGCTATGCCCTTTAACTGTGTGCCTTTGACTAAAGCAAAGCTCCAAGTAAGTATAAACTAATATGTGCTCCAAATGTCTATGAGCTACTTTCAGGTAGGAACTCCCCTGGAGTGAGGGTGAAAGCAAAAAAATAAAATAAAATAAATCCTCCAATCATCATAGGAATAACCTTGTTTAAAATCGAGCCTAAATTAATGAAAACACAGCCCACTCCCAGTTATTAAAACATTAAAAAAAAAATGGATGTCTTTTATGCAACGCTTCCATTAACCAACATTCTTATTCTGCCCCTGTATAATGACACCTTTCTGAAGTTACATAAACTATTGGTTCTATTTCAAATTTATACAATAAAATAACATATTAAAAGGAGAACCAAAGCAATCAGTGAAACAGCAAACCACTTTAAACTACAGATCAACTTTTTATCCTTGAGAAAAAGTGACCTTCTTTTCATTGACTATATGCACTAATTCTCATCATAAATGTGTATTAATTATGTGGTTAAGGTATCAGTCACAACTGTTCTGCAAATCAACAGTGAATTTGGTATGATCATCAACTTGATCAGACCAAAAAAAAGAGCTAAAAGGTGTGAAATGTAAATAAGACCAAAAAATAATTTGAGCGTTCTGTATGCAAAATACAGACTAGGTCGACTTGCTCTGTGGCGGGTGTATGTGTGTACACAGACCAAGCAGGTTAGATCTTTCTGGCTCCAGTACCTGCAGGGAGCTGAAACAGCAGGGAAATAGGTAAAGCAAGATGAAGCAGCACCCATGTTTTAGGAATAGGGTGTGGCTGGGTCTAAGGATCAAAAATCCAAACATCAGGGGTGCCTCAGGGGCTAGGTCTTGGTTAGGTGTCTGACTCTCAATTTCATCTCAGGTAATGATCTTCCAGTTTGTGAGTTCAAACCCCACACTGGGCTCCAAGTTGGCCTGCTTAGATTTCTCTCTCTCCTTCTCTCTCTCTGCTCAACTGTTCATGCTCTCTCTCAAAATAAATAAACTTAAAAAAAAAATCCAAACTTCAGAAGATTAACAATTTCGAAGTTGTTTGAATTCTCCTAACATATTGCTTTTCATGGTTATTTTTCAGGCTGAATCAGCCAAGTGAGGCAGACAAAGGCTATGCATTTGGTCCACAGGTAGACAATGCTTTTAAAAGGAGCCTGTACCAGTGACAGCAGCAGGATCAAAGAACCACTTTAAATAAAGCGAAGTGTGATGGGTACTAGGGATGGCAGTTGTGATGAGCACTGGGCGTTGTATCTAAGTGATGAATCACCGAATTCTACTCCTAAAACAGATACTATGCTGTGTATTACCTAAAATGTAAAGGAGAGAGGAGGAGAGAGAAAGAGAGAGAAGGGCATTAAGGTACTCATGACAGCCAAATCAGAGGCTCAACGTACAACTCTCTTTGCACATACATGGAAAAATCTTACCCTCAATCCAACATTTATTTTGTTTCATTTTTCAAAAGACCTTCCTAACAATCCTCTTTTACACAGAAAGGTAGAATCAAAGTACACCCCAAGAAATACTAAGTAAAATCACCTCAATTTAAACTCTAAAGAGTAATTTAAAAGGATATGGATACAGGTGGGGTCTAAAAAGGAAGCTTCCATAATACATAGTTTAAATAACTTTTAAAGACTCACCTGTAGGCTTAACTGAATAAAACCCAATGGCCTCTCCTTTCTTCCACAGAATCTTAGCGTAATCAGTACTGCTATGGCAAAGGAATGGTATCTCATTTCTCTCCATTTCCTGTTTTCTATAAATAATGCGATTCAGAACATACAGAACCACTCTCTCCCCAAGAGTTCTCACCTGGAAAGATAGTCAGACACCAGGCACAAGGGTTATGATATGCATCCATTCAGAGACGCTATCTACCTGCTCCCTGCTTCCGCCCCTCATCCTGACATGGGCAAAGCACCTTCAATACACTCAAAATGACTTGTTAAACCTATCACCATACAGATGAGCATAATGATTCATATCAGTGACCATCCATTTCTATAGACACATATGCATAGAAATACTGCCTCTCAGCAAAATTCCAAAACAGGCAAAACTAATTTCCAATGTACCACTGATCCAGCCATTTCTTCCTGAGTGCCCAAATATTTTGTTTCTGCTACCAGCTGCCTGGACCCAGGGTTCCCCCCACCCTAAATGCTGCCCCCACCCCTTCTACTACTTCAACTCTTTTCACTCCATTCTGGCCTTAATATTAAATAAAGAAGAAGAAAAAAAAAGCTTCATGTTATCCCCTAGGCCTTTAAGAACCATTACCTTAATGGATGAGCAAAGCCATAATTATGTTCTTAGTAATCTCATTTCTTTCAGGTAAAATGTTCACTTAACAGTCATGTCTTTGTTGTCCAACTGTAAGGAATACCCACCTCACCTCACATACATACCCACAGACCCTTCGGCCAGATCAGATGAGTGATGACAGCAACACCAGGCAAGTCTGATAAAAACAAACTTGGGGCAATCACAGAAGGGAAACACAGCCTCACTTCCTACATGGAGGGTGACAGTCCCAGGTACCGCTCGCCACCTTTCTGGCATCATCAAACAATGGGGTTTTCCCTCCAGAGACATCTTTCACCACTGAAAACAAGAGTACTTACTACCCAAAGTCTATTTCTCCTCAAGTCTCCTTGAAGAAAAACAAGAGTGTCCTATAGTTAGGTAAGTGAAGAAAAAAAGCATGAAGCCATACACAGACACTACTCTCAAAACAAAACAACACCTTAACTATACTACACACTAGGAGATGTCACATACCAAACAACACATGAAATGACAAAGCTCACTTGCTTTCCAGGCCACCCGTTCCTTCCTTCAATAGCTCTGACCAATATAAAATTCTTCTTTTTACTGAGCCAACCACAGCCAAAGACTGTACTTTAATACTCTGGAGCCATACAGCCTAAAAATAACTGAAGAGAGCTATGACATTTCCCTAAAGTTCATACCACAGGAACATAGGAACAACTGACAGAAAAGACTGATCTAATGTAATTTTGGGCACTTAGGCCATTCCAGTTCTCTCCCTCGAAATGCTCCACAGCCTTAACATCTCTCTTCCCATTGGGGCTTGAAGATATTACAGACATAAACACTGAAGATGTTGCTAAGACAAGGGGGCTTTGCTATATAAACTTAAGTTTTTGTATTAGCTGTTTTGTTTACCTTCATGTTCCTTCTAATTAACTAAAGCCCAATCATTTTCCTATGTGCTGTTTCAGCTTATTCTTCATGGTGTACATCGGCAGTTATGTTTTTGAACCTATAGGTACTGCTTTTCATCATGTTAGAGCCTTCTCTTTGTTTCTTAATTCTGCCTTTCACAGACTGGCTCTCCCATTCAGCACTGTGGCATGCAGAATTCGGCAGCTCATCTATGTCTTCCTCTAAGGAAATGATAATATGGTGGCCAGGAAAAAAAGGACACAGTGTGGCAGTGTGCTAGTGAGGATCTCCCTTCTATCCCACTGTTCAGAGCACTTGAACAGACCACCTGAAATGGCCCTACTGATGGCAAGTTTCCTGCTCAGTCTCTCCCAGAGACAGAGAACCAAAGCAAACACACAGAGAGAACTAGCTTTTTCTCTTCCCTGTAAGAAAATCAGAAGCTGAAGTCAATACAGGTAACTACAATGCAAGTAACCCAAAGAGATTCGCTCTTCCTCACTCAATTCCCAAATACTTTCAGAACCACATGAAACTGGAAGCCCAACTGGAGTACTAGTGTCATCGGAACAGTGAAACTGTAAGGGTCTAATACAACCTGGTCATACTAACATGGAGAAGGGCTCAATAATTTCAAGAACTATCACTGTTTAATGGGAAACACTGTGAAATGGCCTCATAAGAAACACTTTTAAATTACAGGATCTTGTTACCTGCTTAAGCCCTTCCCTAGAAGGGACAGATGTTTTCACAATATCATCAACAGCCCACCACTGATCAGCAAGGTAAAGTGCCACAGCTAAAACAGAACAAATGATTATTAACGTTTAAATCATATAGCATATAATATTACTATCTGATAATGTTTCTAGAGATAACCTTAAATATATCCACACTTTATAATACAATGTGGCCCCATTTATACCATTTTATTTCACTCCTTGAACTTTTATAAGCAAGTGAAATTTTATTTTCCTAAATTTAGTTTGAAACATTTTTTAAATTCCTTCAAGTAGCTACTTTTTTGTAGAAAAATTCCTTGTTTGTAGAAAAATTACTCAATTCATAAAGATTAAGCAAAAAAAGACACCTGTGAGTGAGTCCTCAGGTGCAAAGAGAGCAAGAATTTTCTCAGTCTGATCTCCACCATAAAGAGGTACAAAGCCTACATTGGACAGGCTAATAGGAATCTGAAATGACAAGTGAGTAAAGATCAGTGAAAAGTCTATTAAAAAGGTACAGAACAAAAACAACATGCTTCTCCCAAAATATTAAACTTTTCTTATATTAATGCTAATTATATACTTTCATAGAAGGTATTTCTTGTGTCAAAAAGAGTATATTAGACTTACCTTTTCCAGGAATTTTATTATCTTAAAGGGGAAAAAAACTAAAGTTTATTTCAATATATATTATTACTGTGCTCTAGCCACAGATATGAACAAAAACAAAGGCATGATATGGTATATATCAACTCATTAAAAAACAACTATAGTTTATTATCTGTTATTTAGACAATTTCATGGGGGGGAACCCTCCATTTTATAGTAAAAAGACATCAGACAGGTAAATTTATTTTTCCAGTGAGATACATATGATACTCTAAGATTTTTCTACCTTCATTAATCTGACCATAATTCCCTATTTATAGACGGTATTACAATTCAGATAATTATAAAATACTGGTGCTTTAGAAGAAGAGACTTTAAAGAATCCTTTAAACATCGCTTGCTAGAAGAAACCTGAGGCCTAGAAAGGTTAGAGAATTTGCTTACCATCTAGTTCACAGTGAAATTCTAACAATTCCAAGTCTAATTATCTTTTTTCACAATATATCATGCTTACTAATTAGAAAGCTTGATTTTAGTACTTTAGAAAAACGAAGATGTGATCTAAATGGCACAAAATGTGCAACTTAGTATTCTGCTGATTTTTTATTAAAAACCTTCTAAAATCACAAATTCCCAGTCTAAACTGAGTCAGCTCAAATAATGTAACTAGTCTTAGCAAAACTGTTAAACAAGGTACATATAATTTTAAAAGCATAATATAAATGCTAAACAGTAACCTATAGAGTGTGTTTTCTGAAACTTGATCATACTGCTTTACTAACCAATCAATATTTGCCCATATTACTGAATAGTCCTGATAAATATTTCAAAAGTGATTAACATTTTTTAAGTGATCAAAAATAAGATACTATTTCATGTATAAACTCAACTGAAATCTGACAAAAATCCCCTTAGCATAGCTTACCGTGATATTGAGAAGAGAAAACCGTTCAGGGTTTTCAGGGTCCCCACACCGTAGATCTGACATATAGTCTTCAGCAGAATTTTCCAACTCCTCATGACTGCAAGTATCCAGCATATCCACAGGGAATGCCATCCTCTTCAACAAACAACATGGGACAAATGGTTCAGAACATGAAACATTTTCACTGTGCCAAGACAGACAACAATATGAACTCGCTGAAAATGTGTATCAAGAAGAAAACTTTAAAACATTCATTTATATTAAAAACAAGCAATGAAATATAAATTAATCGGGGCGCCTGGGTGGCTCAGTTGGTTGAGCATCTGACTTCAGCTCAGGTCATGATCTTGTGGTTCACAAGTTTAAGCCTCACATCCGCTCTGTGCTGACAGCTCACAGCCTGGAGTTCTGTGTCTCCCTCTGTCTCTGCCCCTCTCACACTCACACTCTCTCTCTCTGTCTCTCTCTCTCTCTCTCTTCCAAAAATAAACAAACATTAAAAATTTTTTAAATAAAAAATAGAAATTAATGGATAATTCCTTAAATGATAAAAGTATATTTATACAGGCATAGGATATATAATATTTACATATAAATATACAAGCATATAATATATCCTTCTATACCTGCCAACATAAAAGGACAGCATAAAAGGGCAAACACCATGTAACTTTTGGGAGTAATGAAACCATTCTACAACTACATTGTAGTAATTGTGGCACAACCCTATAAATTTATTTTAAAAATCACTGAATTGTACAGTTGCAATAGCTAAATGCAGCATTTAAATTATATCTCTTATACAGCTATTAAAAAAAACCAACACACTAGTGGGGAAACACTAAAGCCAAGAAAAACAAGGATACTACTACTATATAAAATTATATAGCTATCTGTCAATGCAATTAGACAAGAGAAAGCAATTAAAAGCATACAATTCGGATGGGTATGAGGGTTGGAGGGGAAGACTGTCTCTACTTCAATTCCGCTTCGGAGTTCATGACCTGAGCTGAAGCCGGAGGCTTAACCAACTGAGGTATTCAGGTAGCTCAGTTGGTTAAGTGTCTGACTCTTGATATGGGCTTGATTTGAGCCTGCTTAAGATTCTCTCTCTCCCTTCCCCTCTGCCATTTTCCTCCACTCATAAAAAAAAAATAAATAAATAAACAAACAACTCCATTAAAAATAAATAAGTAAATAGGACGGAAGGGGAGGGGAGAAGAGAGAAAACTTAAGAGACCTGTCAGATGCATTATGGAGAGGCTCCTGATTTGTGTATTCTTCAAAATTTCCACAATAAAAAGTTAAATAAAAACCTACTATCTATGTGAAATACTGAGCTACAATTTTTTTTAATGTTTATTCACTTTTGAGAGAGACAGAGAGAGGACAGAGAGAGAATGAGCAGGGGAGGGGCAGAGACAGAAAGAGACACAGAATCTGAAACAGACTCTAGGCTCTGAGCTGTCAGCAGAGAGCCGGATGCAGGACTTGAACCACCAGTGGTGAAGTTGGACACTTAACCAACTGAGCCACCCAGGTGCCCCTTGAGCTACCAGTTCTTAAACAAAGTATAAAGTTAGTACAGATCATTTTGTTTTAAAAGTTTCCCATTTTATATTTACCCAAAATAACAACTGAAGAGCCCAACTGCTATATTTGTCAATAACTTCTTCAGTGTCAATAAAGGAAAATTTTAAAAGGGAAAGGCAGAAAATTAACTGAGAAAACAGAAGTTACTTTTCTCTGAAGTGACCTTCAGATCCATTTTATCACAATTAAAATATTAGTAGGCAAGAAATGAGTATCTAATGGAAATATGAGATAAACACATAAAAGATAGGACATATACAGTAACAATTATATATAATTAAACATATTTTTCTGAAGTCTGAAGATATGAGGTTAAATGAGAAGAACTTTTTTTTTTTTTTACCATAATCAGAAATCTTGGTCTTAAGAACTTTAAAACTTGGTGCACAGATGACTGGGAACCTAATTTTACTCAAATGATTTATTATCTTATTCAAATAATGCTGTATATGTATATTTTTAAATCAAATTGGGTTTTAGTTTTTAAAATCAAAACCTAAAAATAGAACACACCAATTCAGCCCATTAGTAAATGTAAATGTCTAAATAAAGAGAGAAAGCAAGAAAAATTTGTGAAACTATTGACGAAAGCAAGGCCACAGATTTCCAGCAACTCATAAAAAGGGAAAAAGAAACCTAAAAATTTTAAGAGAGATCAACCAGGAGCCTATATAAGGAAGATGTTGGAGTCAGAAAAGGATCAAAAAATAAAATAGCAGTACTGTGAGGCAGTATTAGTTTGAGGCAACCTTCTCATCTGTCAAAGTCAGCATGTAAAAGCAAACTAACGAAGTACATCATTACATTCTATAGTCTGATCTAACCATTCTAACGAAGACTAAAATTTTAGGTGAAACTAAAAACACAAAACAAATGGCAAATAGCAGATGAAAGATACATAATTAGGACACTAGTTAAGAGGATGTGTAACTGTTTTTACTTTCTTATAGAAAAGAGTCCAGCTTTATATCCATCTAAAACAGATTTTTGTTTATTTATTTTTGAGAGAAAGAGAGGGAGGGAAGGAGGAAAGGAGGCAGAAAGGAAGGGAGGTAGGAAGGACGCAGGGCAGGACAAGAGGGGGCGCGTGGGACAAAAGATCTGAAGCAGGCTCCGTGCCTGCAGCAGACAGCCCAAAGTGGGGCTCAAACCCACGAACTATGAGATCATGACGTGAGCTAAAGGCAGACAATTAACCAACTGAGCCACTCAGGCACCCACCCAAAGAGACATTTAACAGTCCATAACACTGACTAGATAAAGCTCAAGAAAAACTATTATACCATTTCCCTTAAACCAACTCAAAAGACTCTCTTGAAAATTAGCTACCAGAACAAGCTATATATGAATGAAACACATTTAAAAATTTCGTTTGCTGGGTGCACCTGGCTGTCTCAAGTAGGTAGAGCTTGTGACTCCTGATCTCGGGGTTTTGAGTTTGAGCCCCTTGTTGGGTGCAGGGATTACTTAAAATCTTAAAAATAATTTAATAATAAAAATAAAAATTTCACTTGCTAACAGTAATTAGAATCTAAAAGAATGAAACAGGGGCTCCTGGGTGGCTCAGTCAGTTAAGTGTCTGACTTCAGTTCAAGTCATGATCTCACAGTGCATGGGTTCGAGCCCCGCATCAGGCTCTGGGCTGACAGCTCAGAGCATGGAGCCTGCTTCTGATTGTGTCTCCCTCTCTCTCTGACCCTCCCCCCTTCATGCTAGGTTTCTCTCTCTCAAAAAAAAAGTAAAATGTTAAAAAATTAAAAAAAATAAACATTAAAAAATTTTATTAACAAAATAAAGAATAAAAGAGAATATTTGAAGCCTGCTGCCAAAAACTTGATTGACAAATGCATAGTTGACTATACTTATATATAAATAATATGGCATTTTAGGCAAAGAATACAAAATGGACATAGAATGAAGAAAGTCTTGGCTGGACAGCAAGTTTATAGGTGATTTTCTTTTTCATGTGTTACTTTGTTATGGTTCTTAAAAGATTTTAAACGCTCATGTCATGTTTTAAATACAGCTTTTTGGTTTCATTATTGAAAAGACAATTCCATTAAATAAGCAAAGTAGGTGATCTGAATAAAGAACCCAAGACTACAGCCCCAAATAAGACAATTTTAGGCAATAACCATGTTCGGAATCTTAGTTTCTTACTTAATGTTTCAGGTAAAAGTCATGTGTCCGCCCACCCACTGGTCCACAGAAGAGGGAGAATGAGACAGGTGCCAGTCTCCATAAGCCATTGAGCTTTCCTCTCTTGTCACTCAACCTTCAATAATTTGTATACCACCATGAACATTTTCTCTAATGTGTTAAGTGCCTACATCACTACTTAATATATCTGTCAAGTGACTTCTTTTTTATTTTTATTTTATTACTTTTTTTTTTTTAGTTTTCTTTTTTTATTAGGTAAGCTCTACATCCAATGCGGGGCTTGAATTCTCGACCCTGAGATCAAAAGTCACATGCCCTACCAACTGAGACATCAGGCGTCCCTCAATTTGCTTTAAAAATACACACACATCTCATCCTATTTCCTCCCCTCTGCTTTTTTTAATTTAGTAGAACATGCATGTAAAACAGCATTTTAACCATTTTCAGACTTACATTTCTGCAGCAAGAAGCACATTTACACTGTTGTATAACCATCACCACTGTCCATTTCTACAACTTTTTCATTATCCCAAATAGAAACTATGCACCCATTACACAATAATTCCCATTTCTTCTTTTCCCAGCTCCTGTAACCACCACTCTGCTACCTGTCTCTATGAATTTGTCTATTCTAGGCAATACAGTAATGGTCTCTTAGCATTTGGCTTATTTCACTTAGCACAGTGATTTTAAGGTTGCAGGTGGCAGCATGTATCAGAATCTCAAGTTGCTTTTTTAAGAAATATTTTATTCACCCATAACTGTAAAACCACCAATGTGATATATTACACGTGGATTACATGTTTTCCTAATCCGCATTAAAATTTTTAACTACCATCATTTAAATGTCTGCCTGGACATCACTTAAGAGCATTTCCTAAATCACCAGTAATACATCAGCACATTTTAGAAAACACTGTACTGTAAGTATAGGATTAAAGACAAGTACAACATGACTAAATTAACTAAAGTTTAAAAACAGAAATTTATTACCCTTCATTCTTAAACTTTTATATATTTCAGCTTTCAAACAGAAAAATAATTGCTTCTGGGTTTATTTTTTCCCATACATTATTCAAACATGCATGCATGTGCGTGCACATACACACAAAATCAAATAATACTGTTTTCCTATAGTGCTACAATTTAAATACTCTGAAATTTGCATAAAGAACATCACTGGGGAGAGAAACTTAGAAGTTGTGATTTCTGAATATAGTTTAAAAACAATTATAGTATCATAGTTTTTAATATGAAAAGAATTAGAAAGTATTTCTCTAATTCCAAAGGTGCACATACATACACACACCCCTCTACTCAAACGTTTTTGTGTTGCAAATCTGTCCTTAAATCCACTACTTTTATTACTAGTTGCTCTCAGTGCTCAATTTTATTATTTTGTTGTAAATATTATCACCTGATAATATTTAAATGAAGACAGAAATTATTATGAATCAGTTGGTTAACAGCAACAGGTAGTATTTACTGAGAAGTGACCATATACAAGACTTTAAAGAGCCACGTTGGATACACAGTGAGATGATACTTCTATCAGCCTCAATCTATGGATTAAGGAACAGAGTGTCATACCACTAGTAGGGCTAGAAGAAGAGGTTGAGACAATTCAATATATCTTCCGATGTAATTATTTTTACTCAACATTCAAAATCATATTTGTCATGGTTATATGAAATCTTTTGAAAAATACTGCAATAACTATCTTGTTATCAAATATTCTATTCACATATCACACCAGAAAGATTCTATTCACACACACCAGAAAGATTCTATTCACATGTCACACCAGAAAGAGCAACTGAAATTGGAATTCTATGACCCTGGTTCCCGGGTCAGCTCCGCCACTCAGTCAGTGACCCTGAGCAGGTTACTTACCCTCTTTAGGCTTCTGTATTCTCATTAGTAATGTGATGCAACTAGACAGGATAATCCTAAGGAACCTTTCACCTCTAAATGCTTATTATTTATTAAAAAAATATTGGTTAAGACTGTAAATTACTAGCCTGATGGTGGTTCTGCTACAGTTGAGAGGCAAGAGAAAAGTGGTAACGCTCTAGAGAGAAATATAGGTTGCTATGATAAACCACTCACTTGTCCCTCTTTTTTGTTGTTTTTAAGCGTCTGTTCTATGTTACATAACTGTAAAGCTGTCAGATCAAATTCTGTCAAGTACTTTATGCTCTGCCCAGGAGATAAACCAAAAAGGCTAAATGGATTCTACATGAATGAGAAAGCTTAGTGTTGCCTTAAGCAAACTAACTCATCAAAAAATTTACGCAGAATGGATAACGAAGTGTAAAAAGTGTCCAAATTAATTTATAAATTAGGCAAATGTTATGCTCATTAATCCTGGCTAACTTGTATAAAAACACAATACCAACACCTCTTACGTAAGAATTCTAAGACACCCATCAGCTACTTCACATCCATCTTTTAATAATTCTACCCCTTTTTCCTAAATATATAACTATTTAAAAGAATGAGTGTTCTAAGGAAGAAAATAGGAAAAAGAGAAAAAGACCTACAATTGCAATTTTTCCCTACTTAAGGTTAAATATCAGATGTCAAATGTGCTTTTTTAAAAATTTCTTAAAAATGTTTTTTATTTATTTTTGAGAGACAGACAGTGTGAGCAGGGGAGGCTCAGAGAGAGAGGGGGACACAGAATCTTAAGTAGGCTCCAGGCTCTGAGCTGTCAGCACAGAACTCAACATGGGACTCGAACCCATGAACCGTGAGATCATGACCTGAGCTGAAGCCGGACACTTAACTGACTGAGCCACCTAGGCGCCCCTCAAATATAGTCTTAAAAAGGGGTAATGGATTTTCTAAATTCAATTCCTAAATTCTTTCAAGATCATATAATTATTTTTACGTGGGGGTCTTATGGGGGAAGGAATATCAAAAAAGTAAGTACAGGGGCGCCTGGGTGGCTCAGTCGGTTAAGCCTCTGACTTCGGCTCAGGTCAGATCTCACATTCGTGGGTTCGAGCCCCGCGTCAGGCTCTGTGCTGACAGCCAGCTCAGAGCCTGGAGCCTGCTTCTAGTTCTGTGTCTCCTTCTGTCTCTGCCCCTCCCCCTCTCATGCTCTGACTTTCTCTGTATCCAAAATAAATAAAACATTAAAAAAAAAAATAAAGTATTAAAAAGCCCTTTCTTTAAAAAAAAAAAAGTAAGTACAGTTTAGAGCTGAAAGAGTTCTTAGAAAAAAATAATTATCTCAACCAACCCAAATCATGATCCTACCTCTATTTCCCCACATTGAAAATAGGTTAGGTATCCAAGCAACATAATCTGCACAAAAAGCCTGTTTCCAATCCTTATTATGATTCTTCTCTTGATTCTTGCCTTTTCTCTTTTCTAACATCTTTTCTTCCCTAACTCACCGAGCCGCTCTACATTAGCTCAACAACCTCTCACTTACCTTCTATTCTTCTACCCATCCCGCCCTACACAAGGCTCTAAAATCCCACATTAATCCTTCTGCAGTATTAGAGCTACGGTTTTGAACATGACAAAAATGAAACCAGTGAGCAAAGTGCTCCAGCTATCAAATCTCAGGTGGGCTCAAACTGCACAAATCCATTTCTGTCCTCTGAGACAGGAGAAAGATGGGTCACCTATGGGTGAGGACTGCCTGTAAGTTTATGGCTGAAGGGGCAGGAAGTTAAAAAGCAGTCATACCTGCTGCTTGTTTTAATTTTAAGTAGGAAGCAAAATCATCTTCTGAAGTAATAATCACTGAGCCAATAACGGACTGTGTGCCTGTTCCATTCAAAACACTTCGTATGTATTCCCAGGTATAGTTTTTATCACAAACCCAAGAAGTGAGGACTTTAATTATCTCTACTTGCCAGGTGAGGAAACTAAGACACAAAGCAGCTGAGTAACCTGGTCAAGAGCACACCCTAGTTAACCAGCACTAGTATTTTAACCCAGACAGTGTGACTCTGAGGCCTGTTCTTTTTATCACAACACTATGTCTAAAACTAGAGCATTTTAGGAGTCCTAACATGGTTAAAGACTGACTGCCTGTATCAGGAGAAACATTACAAGTTTTCTAAGAATTCTCTCTTCATATATAGGATGACTGTCCTAGATCTAAGAAATCATTTAAACATGAAAACGTAATCTCTCCTGGATGTATCTGACTGACGAAATTTACTTTATGCGCCTGCATCCAAACTGCTAGGGAGAGAAGAGGTGACTGCGGCAGGGGGGCGGATTCTATCCTGGGGAGGCAAAACAAGACTCTTAGGATGAAACAAGATTCATAAGCAAAAATGAGTCACAACAGAAAATACTAATTTCACCACACCCAAGAATGGATACTCAATTCTTAACTATCGGGGCGCCTGGGTAGCTCAGTGGTTGAGCGTGGCTTCGGCTCAGGTCATGATCTCACGGTTCATGGGTTTAAGCCCCGCGTCGGGCTCTGTGCTGACAGCTAACTCAGAGCCTGGAGCCTGCTTCCGATTCTGTGTCTCCCTCTCTCTCTGACCCTCCCCTGCTGATGCTCTCTCTCTCTAAAAAATAAATAAAACATTAAAAAAATTAACTATCAATCCATTTTGAGCAAGATATAGAGTGCTGGGGCTGAGCGTCTCAGTCAGTTTAGCGTCCTACTCTTGGTTTTGGCTCAGGTCTCAATCTCAAGGTTAGGGAGGTCAAACCCCATGTCAGGCTCTGCGCGGACAGTGCAGAACCTGCTTGAGATTCTCTCCCTCCCTCCCTCTCTCTCTCTGCCCCTCCCCTGCTCGCTTGTTGCTTGTTCTATCTCTGTCCCTCTCTCAAAATAAGTAAATATTTATTAAAAAAAATAGAAAACTACTTACACTGCTCAGAGACATATGCAAAGAAACATAAATGTCCCTGAAACTGAAGCTTCCACTTGAATGACTGCATAGTGTACTGCAAAAAACAATACATTGGCCTCTAGAACACGCCAGCAGCTACTCTAGCACTTCATGACCTGGATTACTGAACACTGTTTCCTAGCTCACAGAAGCAATTTACAAAACTTAGGGAGGGGTGCCTGGGTGGCTCAATCCCTTGGGCTTCCGACTTCAGCTCAGGTCATGATCTCACAGCTTGTGGGTTCCAGCTCTACATCAGGCTCTGCGCTGACAGCTCAGAGCCTGGAGTCTGCTTCAGATTCTGCGTCACCCTCTCTCTCTGCCCCTCCCTGACTTGCTCGCTCTCTCAAAAATAAAAAATAAGTAAATATAAAACAAACAACTCAGGGGGAAACACACAATAAGAAGGATTTAAGTAAATGCACCATTAAATGAACTAAAATCCTTTGACCTGGCTTCTTTACCACATAACAGATCTCATTTTATAATGCTTCATTAAAGTTAACAGGAGTTTGGCCCAGTAAAACTCAAGGACACAGGCAACTGTGGAAAACAGGAGTCACCACAAAATGCACAATATTGTAGGTATCTTTGACATAAAGTATCACAGACGCTTGTCTCATTTAAAACCATAAAGACTGATGTTTTCACTTTAAAGAAAATACGTATAGCCCGAAGAAAAGGCAAAAACAAAAGCAAACCTGGTGCTTCATTTTGGCACATGACTTATGAAATATTCTACAGAGTCACAACCACCACCACCACTACCCCATCCCCCTAATGCTTTCACTACACAACTAAGAAACGTAACCAAATGCGGAGGAGCCTACCAACTTGGACAAACAGCAGATCCGGGACCACAGGCTGCCCACACCTCTTTCCCGCCCAGGCCGCTCCCACGCTGCACTTCCAGCCATGGCCCCAAACACCTGTTCTCGCACACCTCCCGCAACCTCAGGTGGGTTTGCTTACCCAGATTAGGTAAGTGGTTTTCTCGCCTCGCACGGGCAGCAAGCCCAGGAGAAAAAGAGGTAAGGGAGAGTGGTAGCCCTTCCTGCCTGACTTTAATCCATATTTACTACATAAATGAACAAATGAATGACCGAACAGAAGTCTGTATAAACAAATCACACGGTGGTGCCAGGAGGAAGAAACAGCACAGAGGAGACCTGTGTGGCTCTGCAGCTAGATGAAAAGGTATCCATGGACCATCAGCAGATAGAGAGGGGAAAGATAGAGAGGGGAAAACCCTCTAAAAAGACAGACCACACTAAATGGGAGCCAGAACGCATGAAAATGGCTCGCTGGATTTACCATGAGAGTTAAGGTTTGTTAGGAGAAGTCGTGGGAGAAATACTAGGAAAATAACCTCCATACAGAACCTAAAAGGCCAAGAATACCAGACTCAAGAGTCTGAACTTTATTTGGGATGCAGGAGGCAATTTAAGGATCTTGAGCAGTAAAAAGACATTTAAGTTGGACAGTTTTTTCCCACAGCTTCATGTAGGATGGACTGATAAACAGAACTAAAGGCAGACAAGGAGAGAAACTCTGATAAGTACTCTATGCATACTTCTTTTAATATACTTACCACATGTGAATGTGATTTATTTTTCTTCATCTATACTTCCAAGCTCAGAACTCTAGAGAAGCAATAATCCATTTTTTCCAGACATGAAAAGGGGGGATGGGTCAAAGTATCTACTGTCTCTTCCAACTAGTAACTTCTGTATCTATACTTGGTTACTTGGAGAAGAAAAGATATGATAAAAATGTCTTAATTTACAAAAGGGTAGAATCATCGAAAATTCATTTATAATTATTTTTTAAAACTCAAATGTGTTTCCCCGATGATGACAGAACTACCCCTTATTGTTTGTTTGCCTTTCACCAGGCGTGAGCTTAACACTCCACACATCTTTTCTCACCCATTCCTCCAAATGGCCCTCTGAGGCAGAGATTCTTAACACAGTCTCCCAATTAGGAGACCCAGGTGTGGGAAAGTCACCCCAAAATCATACAGCTCCTAAGGGGCAGCCAGGCTCTAAACTGAGGCATTCTGTCTCCAAGGGATTCAACCTGGTGGCCAGGCTCCCAGGTCAAGACAAAGGGCCAGTAAGACCCTGGATGAATCTGACAGCACAAGTATCACAGAATACCTCAAACACACTGTTTAGTAATTCTGTAAGAGTTAGAGTTTTTAAATCTTGCAATATTTTCTCTTTAGACTTTAGAGGTACTGTCTCCAGGATTTTTAAATGGTTACAATACAAAGCCAATTGTTGTTGTTGGGTTTTTTTTTTTTTTGAACAAACACATATAAAGAGATTGTCTGCTTTATTCATAATCAGGGAAAATGCAAATTGAAACCATAATTAAATAGCATTTTGTTCCCACTAGATGGGCAAAAATTAAGAAATTTATTCGTATTAAGTGTTGGAGAGGTAGTCAATCAACAGGACCACTTAAGACACAGGGGTAAGTGTGTAAATGGGTTCAAATACATGAGAATATGGTATCATGTACTATGTTGTACATGGACACAACCAGCCTAGAGACAGTAAACTGTTCCAGAAAGCACGCCTGAAAATGTTCTGAGCAACTCTCTTTGCATGAGCAAAAGTGTGAGAATAATCTGATAGGATAGTGGGTAAGTCAGGCGGTCAGTTCAGTCACATCTCACAATGGGCACAGGGAGTTAATGATGAGTAAAAAAATTCAGGCCTCAGAGAATAAAAACCCTATAAAATATCTTTTAGAAATTTAAAATAAGAAACAAAGCCAACTATTAGAAACTTAAAAACTAAAAGGAAAACACAAAAACTGACAGTGAAATGCCTACTAAATACTTAATTACTACACAAGAGAGCTAAAGAAAAAATGAAATTCACACAGTGGCATTATACTTCTTAAACTATTCGTTGCTGAGGGACAGAGACAAATAAGACCTTGAAAGTGAGATGCCAGTAGACTCAACATGAACCATGAGCAAGTTTTTTTTCAGTTGAAGCAAAATAACCTGAGAATGTGGCTTCTTTATTAAGGTTATGACTGTCCAGATCCAGAGATGGAAAAGTAACCCTGCACTCTTCCTGGGTCAGACAGCATCCAGTTTCTGATTCCACTCGGATGAACATATTCTAAGAAAAATCACACATGAAAGCTTGGTATGCCTGCAATGGAAAACAACCAGGATGCAAAGGATCTAGGCACCACGGTACAAGAGTTAAGAACTGGAACTGGGAGAAATGAGTGAAGGGAAGCCTTGGGGAAGGGAGGCAAGCATGCTGCGCTTCAAATATTTGAAGACTCAATACCCAGATGAAAACGTAAGAGTTATTCGCCTGTATCTCAAGGGTAAAAAGAATGGGCCATGCTAACAATAAACACTACCCACAAATGAATTACACCACAAGAAAACACAGCCAACTAGCTGATCAAAGACTACGGTTCGTTATAGCTGGTATGTTCCAACACAGGCCAGGGCAAACAGTTCTCGGCCCCTCTGCAAGGACAGGGACAGGAACGTCCCTGTCTCCAGCCATGCCAGGGTCAAAGTTCTGGAAAGGAGGGCCAAGAGCCCACAGACTTCAGCTGATGAGTATCTGTACATGAAACTGTAAAACCATATGAATCATTTTATAACACTATGCTTTTTGGGGGGCCATTCTGAGAAGATACTCAGATATAAAAAGTAAGTATTCTCCAAACAAAATGTATTCAGAATCGCATCAACTTCTTTTTTATGGTTTACAAAATATTAAATCTCCTCAGTCTTGAAATTCATTTCAAGTACTCTGATCTTTTTAAATATTTTTTAACGTTTATTTTTGAGAGAGAGAGAGCGTGCGCGCGTGCGTGAGTGGGGAAGGGGCTAAGAGACAGGGACACAGAGGATGTGAAGCAGGCTCCAGGCTTCAAGCTGTCAGCACAGAGCCCGATGCAGGGCTGGAACTCACAAACTGCGGTATCATGACCTGAACTGCACTCAGACGCTTAACCTACAGAGCCACCAGGCGCCCTGCAAGTAGCTTTAGATATGCTTTCTATTCCAAAGCAAGTATCAAGACTTCAAACATGTGTCTGCTTTTTGGTAAATTCAGCCGTATTTTCCATCATGAGCATAAATAATTAACAGAAAACAGGACCACATTTAAAACTAGAAGATAGGTTCTGGGATGCCTGAATGGCTCAACTGGAAGAGCCTACAACTCTTGATCTTGGAATCATGAGTTCGAGCCCCATGTTGGGTGTAGGGATAACTGGGGGGGGGGGGGGGAGATAGGTTCTTCATCCAGAATCCACAAAAACTACAAAAGGCTTACACTTTATCTCATGCAGTATAAAATCTGACTGACAAATCTGGCAGATCACAATTAATTTTAAAAAGGAAAAATGAACTGTTGCCTGAAATATACCTCAATAAAGTATCGTACTGTATGCGGGGTAGGTAAGAAAAGATGATAAAAGAGAGGAAAAAAAGAGAAACACTGAAATTGGTACTAAAAATTATCCTAATTTCATTGATAATATTAATAGCTCACCTTTAGATACATTACCACATTTCATTCCACCAACAACATTTTAAGCTAGGCTGTATTATAACTACCTTTTACAGAGAAGAAAATGAGGCAGCTAGAAAGAGCAAATCCAGGTTTCAAACCTATGTCTATTTGGCTTGAAGTGTGGATTATTATACTGCTGAAAAATAACTACTGTTAAGTGAAGAATCAAGAGTTAGTTCATCAGGTATTATCAGGGACCAATCCAAACTTTAAAGCACTGGTATATACTGGTATATGTGTAAAAGAGTCAATTACTTAGTAATACAGGGCTTTTTCCCCCCTTTTTTTAATTAAACATTTTTTAAAGTTTTTTTTTTGGTTTGGTTTTTTTTTTTTTTTTTTTTGAGCATGAGAGAGCATGAGCAGGGGAGGAGCAGAGAGAGAGGGAGAGAATCCACAGTGGGCTAAGATGGGCTTGAGCTCACCGCCAGGAGATCACACCCTGAACCAGAATCAAGAGTTAGACACTTAATACACTGACCCACCCAGGTGCCCCTTTCTTTTTTTTTTTTTTTTGAGAGAGTCTGCAAGTGGGGGAGAGGGGAAAAGGGGCAGAGTGAGTAGGAGAGAGAAGAGAAGAGAGAGAGAATCTTCAGCAGGTTCCACACTTAACAGGAGATTCAGGGCTCAATCCCACAACCTGGGGATTATGAGTTGGACTGAAATGAAGAGTCAAACATTCAACTGAGTGAGCCACTCGGGCACCCCAATAATACAATTTATCAGTAATTGTATAACAAAAAGTCAAGCTCACTGCATTTTCAGCACACCTAATCATTTCTCATTTGGCCTCTCTCCTCATCATTACAATAATATTACTCCTCTTCTTTTAAGTTTATTTGTTTTGAGAGAGAGCTCACTGCACAAGCAGGAGAGGGGCAGAGAGAGGGAGAGAATCCCGGGCAGGCTCCTTGCTGTCCACCCAAGCCCAACACCAGGCTCAATCCCACCAACCATGAGACCATGACTTGAGCTGAAATGAAAAGTCGGACATGCAACCAACTGAGCCACCCAGGTGACCCTGATATTATCCTCCTACAGCCTCCAACAACCTCTCACGTCCCAAATCCAGTGATAGGTTCATTCCCACCCCTCCTGACCTTGAGCCAGAGCAAACCCAACTGACCATTCTGTTGCTTAAAAGTCCATCCTCCCACGCCTGTCCCTGGACAATACTCCATACAATTCTACTTAGTTTTCTTCCCTCCTCAATTTCTTTCAGCAACTGAACCCTCCCCACTGCAAAACCCATAAATGCAGGTAGTTGGCCCCCACAAATACATGCAATCTGGCACTTCTTTTATTATTTTTTGGCACTTTTTAAAAAAATGTAATTTATTGGGGGTGCCTGGGTGGCCCTGTCGGTTAAGCATCCAACGTGAGCTCAGATCAGAATCTTGCGGTTCGGGGATTCAAGGCCCGCATCGAACTCTGTGCTGACAGCTCAGAACCTAGAACCTGCTTCAGATTTTATGTCTCCCTCTCTCTATGCCCCTCCCCTGCTCATGCTCTGTTTCTCTCTCTCAAAAATAAACAAACATTAAAAATTTTTAAGGGCCGCCTGGGTGGCTCAGTCAGTTGGGTGTCCAACTTAGGCTCAGGTGATGATCTCATGGTTTGTGGGTTCCAGCCCTGTGTCAGGCTCTGTGCTAGCAGCTTAGAGCCTGGAGCCTGCTTCAGACTCCGCGTCTCCCTCCCTCTCTGCCCCTTTACCTCTCGTGCTCTGTCTTTGTCTCTCAAAAATGAGTAAAATTTTTTTTAATTTAAAAAATTTTAAGATAAAAATAAGCTGAAATTAAAAATGTAATTTATTGAATTGACTTCTTCCCAATTCATAGTTGCAAAAATCTGCATGAAATTAGATTTTAAGGAATCTTTAACATTTTAATCGCAATACTTCACTATAAACTCCATGAAGGTGAGGTCTACCTGTTTTTGTGTCCCTTAACATACAATAGACACTCAGTGTTTTTTGTTGAGTAAATGAAAGCAACCTTTGGTGTAGCCTAATATTAACATCTCACTGGAGCTGGGAGTAGCTAAAAATGATACTTTAAAAAAATTTTGTTAATGTTTTTATTTATTTTTGAGAGAGTGAGAGACAGCGTGAGCAGGGGAGGGTCAGAGAGAGAGGGAGACACAGACTCCCAAGACAGGCTCCAGGTTCTGAGCTAGCTGTCAGCACAGAGCCAGACGCGGGGCTCGAACCCAGGAATAGTGAGATCATGACCTGAAAGTCATACACTTAACCAACCAAGCCGCGCAGGCACCCCGATAAAAACCTGTGATGAGTCACAAACTTTCTGGACAAAGAACACGTGGGACTAAATGAGTAGTTCCCCCCTACAAGGCAGAGAAGATCTCATACCAGCCCTGAAACTGAATGAGTCTAATTACTTAGGATACCTTTAGTAAATTATCAGCTTTTCCCCGATTATTTTTAAACCATGACACCTTCTTCTTAATAAATTCAACCTTGAGTAATGTTGTTGTTGTTGGAAAGAATTGCGAAATACCTTACTACCAATGAAGCATGCCAAATTTAGAACTTTAATTTCAGGGTTAAACATGCAACGGATCAGAAGCCTAATGATGTGTGAAGAGAAAATCATCTTAAACACAATAACCATGCAACTCCTTTCATTTCAGAATCACAAAATCTGAGAAATGGTAAGAAACATGATGGTTTTGTTTCACTTCCTAGTCAACCACCAATCCTTTCTACAGAATCCTTGATAAATAGTTTTGGAACCTCTGCCTGAATACTCAATCCTCTTATATTCTAATTACCTTTAAAAAGTAAATGTTTGCATTTTTAGGCACATTACTGAATATAATATTCAGGTTTTGAACGTAAGGTTCTGAAAGGGTTACCTAGGAGCTAATGAAGAAAAATACTGAGGTCTTTTTCCTTTTCAATTTCTCAAACATTGGGAACATGAAGCTCAAAACCTCAAACTACATTAATCCAAACTAGAGTTAATAAAATACAGTAGTACCAATTCAGTGAACCTCTATAACCTGTGTATTTACAGAATTAATGTAAAGGTGCATGAACTGTGTCTGGCTCAGAGCTGAACTTGCTGGGAGGTACAACCCCGTTCCCCATGGATCTAAGAGACATCCAATGAGGGCACCTGAAACCCCTAGAAAACAATTTGTGCTTCCTTAAGTTTCCTAAAACAAGACTCCTCTCTCCATGTCTGAGGTCTCTTTCACCTCCATATTTCTCCTCCTGGAACATGTCATTTGTGAGAGGCAGGACATTTCTGCTAGGAAGGGTACCTGATATGAAATCACTTGCTTATAAAGAATTAGTGGAAGAGTCTTCAACTATTCAAAAAAATTACCTAAGGAGGGTGACCATGACATTTTAATCTCAAGAGCACCTAATTATAAAATGCTTTGTTCTCTCCAATTCAAGAGTTAAGTCATTTGACATATACTATACCTTTATTAGAAAATGATACCATTTGTAATGATTCTAATACTATTTTGGGCTAATTTCAGGTCAGACTAGTTTGAAACTTTGTAGGACCTTAAATCCAAAGGTAAAGCACCTTCGGTTATTGTAATCACTCAAGCAGCAGGCTAGTATCACTAGTCATAATCTATTTCTAAATTCCCTAAGCCAATTCTCATCATAAATTCAAAAAGAGGAGGCTATTGTGACACCTACAAGCTTTCATTCAAAGACTGGCATTTTATCTTTGTACTAGAAGTCTTACCACACATGGATGTTTCCCAGGTTCCTCTCACTATTTCATTCCCTGTCCTCTGCCCCACAGCCCTCAACAGGAAAACTCAGTCTGTCCATATTAGGCACTAAAAATCTATTCTCTTGTAGGAGAAACACAAGCTGTAGTTTGCAGAGATAACCTCGTATGCTACCAATCTATCAATGCAAGCAAATAATACGTGGTACACCAAACCCAGATCCCTCCGAGGCCCAAACGTGTGTATTATGCAACAGCCACCATGCTGTTTTAATCCCTGTCTGTGATGCAGTGATAAAATACAAACGGCACGAGTATAATCCTCTAGGTACTCAGGTACATTCGCGAGAAATCAAAACAAGAGTTACCAAATTCTGAGGCACCTTGAAAATGACAAATCGTCCAACAGTTCTGAATCACAATGAAAACTTTTCCTTCCCCTAGTCTTTGAGTAACCTCTTCATTCAGCCCCAACCTCCTCAAAAATCCTCACGCTTGAGCATTTTAATTGATGTGTCGAAAGGATCTCTCAAAGGAGGAAAGGCGGAGGGGGGGCCTGCATCAGGTGGTTCTTTTAGAATCTACTCTAATAATCTAAAAATAACCTAAGAGACCCACACCAGTTTCCAGAATCGAGGTTTCATCATTTCTCCCAAAGCATAATAACAGGAGTCCATGCAATCCAGATCCCTGAGGCATAAACAACCCAGGGCTCCGTGCTTCACCCACCGATCTCCTGGGGGCACAGGCCTCGAAAAGCCGCACAATGGGCCGCTAAGAAGGAGAATAAAATTGCAAGGACCTGCATTCTAGAAGAGTAGAAGGCAATCTATACAGTGTCTATTCCAAAGAGGTTAAATGCAAGGGAGGTGGTCAGAGCATCTCCCGAGGCCACCTGCGTGGCAGAACCCGAGCCTACACGCCAGAGCGCGCCGCCTCACCAGGTCCGCTTTCCACCGAGCCAGGGCACCGGGCGAGCGCGGCCGGGCTCCGGGTGGGGCGCAGCGGGCGGGGAGGGGGCTCCGCGCGCGG